>NW_021318592.1:335992-352921 GCF_001605985.2 Dendrobium catenatum
CCTCATATCTTCTCTATATTTGTGGGACATGCAACTATCAAAATTTTATAAATAGACCCCCTCTTCGACATGAGGAGGGGAGAGACTTTACGAGGCTTAAACCATGGGTTAATTAAAGGCTCAAGAGAGCTCTGAGGCTTAAAGCATCCAGGAGCTCCACTCCAACACCATCATCAACGAATCTTTGTTGTCTGACCACCATTGCTAGACCTCCTCCTAATGATCGTCGTCGAACCTCCATCTGTCCATCATAGCCGACTCTCCACCTTACCTCTATCCCTTACTGACTAAGGTCCTTCCAAGCACCGTCGCCAATCAACTATGGTTCTTAGACCACAATCATTTGACTACGGTCTCTCTGACCTCCATCATTCAATCACATCCCTCCGACCTTTGTTTCCCACTAACTATAATTCTTTCGACCTTTGTTGCTTGTTGGCTATGGTCCTTTTGATCTTCATCGCCCGCCGACTATGATCCCTCCTACCATCGTCACCCGACTACGATCATTCAAACCTCCATCACCCACTAATAATAATAATATAACATTTGTCGCTCGCTGACCATGGTCCTCATACCACAGTCACCCAATTACAGTCCTCAGACCATATTCACCCGACTATGGCTCCTCCGACCTCCATTGTCTAATTCTGACCCTCTTACCTCCGTTGCCAACCAACTACGATTCTCAGACCACAGTCGCCCAACTATAACCCCTCCAAACTCCATCACCTAACTATGGTTTATTTAACCTCCATCGCTAGCTGACTATAATCCCTCCAATCTCTGTCACCATACTATTGTCCCTCTGAACATCGTCACCAGATTACAATCCTACAAACCAAATAAATAGGCCAACATTCTTTTGAGAACATCTCTCATGTCACTGGATTCTTCCAAACTTAACCATATTATTTGCTCTATATGATGTATTTCCCTCGAGGAAGGGCATCATTTGTAATTAACAACAAATACGTACTAGCATATACATTTCAACAGAACAAGACCCCATGATTTTTTTCCCTTTGCAAGATTTTTTACATAAAATTTTGATATCTCTTATAATTATTCACATAATTTTTTCCCTTTGTTATGTTTTACTATTTATGTTAAGTTGGAAAATTTTATAATATAGTAACAACCCTAAAATAAAGTTAAGGATATTCCTTAATAATGGTTTTTTGAAATGTCGATGTTGAAAATGTGTATATATTCTATCCCTATATAGCACTAGAATTGCCATACATAAGTCACTTATGTACATTCATATAATACGCTAAATGTTACATATACATGCTAAATGTGTTAATCTTCTCATGTTATTGTCATGAATTGCATGTTCATATGGTGAATTTACAATGTGGGAATTGATCAAGTTAAAGTATAAGTAATATTTCAATGACCCTTATATGTTTATGTTTATGTATTGCCCCATCTTCCATAGGTAGATGCAATCAAGTGGAGTTATAAGGGAAAATTGAGTTATAAAGGGATTTAAACATGTCTCCACCTGTACTGGACAAATGTGAGAATGATCAAGTAAATTCATAAGTAGAAGTGAAGTTATAAAAAAACATCAAGACATATGCATGAATTATGTTTTACATTAATTGCATACAAGTCACATGAAAGTACAATTTTAAATGCAAGTTTATGTTATTGACATGTACAAGCAAGTGAATGCTCATGTGTTTGACATGTACAAGTTCAAGAACTAATCATGCTCATGTTAATTACAAGTTCATATGTTGCTCTCAACATGTTAAAGAATATGTGACATTATCATGTTTCCTATGTTAATAATCAATTATGAAATGGAATCTTGTATAATTATTTGTTAGCTAAATTGAATTGTAAAATCTAACTATTTGCTCTTATAATGCTTAATTTAAGTAAATAATATTGATTGCTTTTGTAAGGTCTCAAAGATGCCTATTGAGCAAGTTGGATTGCTCACTCTTTCAATTATTGTATTGTTTTTTAGAAAGGTTAATGTCTTATCGAGCAAAGTAGAAGTTGATAAAGTCGACGAAGAGTTTAACAAACAGGTATTTTTGTTTTTCAGTCATTTATGTTTTTGATGTATATAAGACTTGTATTAAATTATATATATATATATATATTATTTTCAGAATAATAAATGGACTTAAATGTTGGTGAATATTTCTATTATTCATTTGAATTTGAAATATCTAGTTGGCTATGGTATGTCATGTATTGAAGATGAGATAATTAGGTTAGGTTTCATTCTTCTTTAAGATCCGGGGGGCTTAACACATCAGTTCCACGAGCATGTGTGTAAGCGGATATATTATACTTCTCTAAATAACTTCTTCACCTTAAATTGAAGGTTCTTTTCTATGGCATATATATTTAAAATCCACTTTAACTCCTCTTTGCTTTAATTGATGTGAACACATAATTCAATAAGGGATAAAATCGAGTATGATATTCGCAAATTAGAAACTATTCTATTTGAGGCATTTTCAAGCACTGGCTTTTATGGTTTGAGAGTTATCCACTTGTTCTCCATATATTAAATTACTGCTTGTAGCCTTAACATACATAAACAAATAGAAGACCTTAGCCATTTGCATCTTTTACATTGATCACAAATAGGGGTTGAAATCTCCAATGGATGCTTAATATACAAAGCATCCATTAATCATAATCACATGCAACTTGATGTCCACAATATCACCAATTTTTGTATGTGGAATGCCCACATCATCATCTGCACCAGTAAAAAGAGGTGAACTTACGAATCTTACATTAGCCTCATTTGTATAATGAAATATACTCGAGACATTCATAGACGTAATAATGACATATATTGGAGCTCATTATTTAATGGATAAAGAAATCTCATCTAAGAAAAAAAAAGAGATCTACATTTGTAAGTAGCTCAGTTGATTGAATTGATGGTGTTTCATCAAAGCGGTGGCTCACCTCTAATTTTATGATTCTTCAAACATATATCAGAATAAATTGAATCATATTTGAATAAGTTCAAAAAGTGATCAAATATGATCTAAAAATGATCGAGTCATTGTCGCTTAATATAATCAAACTATATTCAAATACATGTTTCTACATTCTTTAAACCGAGTTAAAGTATCTGTGTGCTTAATATATAATTGTACATTATTTATTGAAGGGTTCTCAAACATTATTTGAATAAAAAAGTGTTTGACATCTTGAACCATGATCGATTATAGTCCTAACAAGACGTGAACATAGCTCACATAAATGTTTTAACAATCATATAAATATATTCTTTGGTATTATATATAGCTCTCTTCATTATATTTTTGTAAAAAGTAACTAATTTAAGATACACGAGAAAATTTTGAAAAATGATTCGATTTATTAATTATTTGAAATTATATTTAAGCTTCATCGTCTCTTCGTTATTTAATTATTATTTACACTATTAGTTATATAATTAATATTAATTTCAAATTATATTAATTTTTAATTTTTAAGTATACTATTAATTATTTAATTAAGCTATATTAGATGATTTATTTATGCATTAATTATATTACTAATTATTCAATTGATTTATTTAATTACTAATATTTCAAATTAAATTAATTAAGTTAAATTACATTAAATTTTTTACTCAGTTAGACTTATGTAGAACTATTTTTAATATCGTTGGGTTCGTCACATCGAGACATTCAATTTGATTTTGAAAGCTTTTAATTCAAATATCCATTGAAATTTATTTGCTGTCAAAGTAATTTTTCATGATGAATGAGGAATATTAGCTTAGAATCATTATTCGCCAACAATAATATTGGAGGAAAAATGCCTTCATAATATGACTGATCAATTAATTATTTGAAAAAGCATTAATATAATTTTAATTATCTTTTTAAAAATATTTTATTTCGAACGAAAATTTTGAATGTATATATTTGAGGAAAATATCAATCATATTTCTACAAATTTTTTTGGGAAAATTGTTTTTCTAAAATTTCAAAATTGTGGCATTCGCCTATTCGGAATTACCACGTGCAGCAGGCTCGTCTCTCCACGCTGAGATCTTCTTCCGTTTCGCCCTTCTGTTCCCGCGATCATCGATCTTCGATTGGGCACATATGATGAAACCGTCGAAAACGAGGAAGAAAAAGAGTAAAATCAAGGCGGATCCCTCTCCCACTTATCCCAATTCACCGGAATCCGTCATTGTGGATGCTGGAGCAATTGAGGAAATCGAGGATGATGGCAAGCGAGCCCTGGATTGGCTTATCTCCGCTTTTCCAAGTCTTTCTCTCGATCAAATTGATTCAGCCTACAAAGAGGCCGGCGGTGACGCCTATAAGGCTGCCGGCATACTAGGCGCGGAGCTTGTGGACCCCGGGGAGAACCACGGATCTACCGGGAAGAAGAGAAGCGCGCCCAAGCAAAAGAGGATTGCGGCGTCTACCGGTATGATCTCTGGAATCATTGGAAAGGATTATTCGAAATCGGCCTCATCTTGTAGCGGTGGGAGAGGATGGGTTGGTCCAATGGAGATGAAGAAGCGAGCGTTTTATGCGCGTAGCAGCGAGGAGGCCGAGGAATTCCTTTGCTCAATGCTAGGTAGTGATTCAGAACTGGGCATGGGTGTCGTAAGGGACGTTTTAAGTGAGTATCTTGGTTTTTTGTAGTTTTCCAATTTAGCGTTATTCAGTCATGCTTAGAAGAAAATTTGGCAACTTTTGCCCAATTGCGTATTCGCGATCGGGCTTAGTACATCTGTTTGATTCTTTCCATTTTCAGTGAGTTATTGCTATTTTCACCGGCCTTGTCCCAATTCTTTGTGGCTGGCTTGATAAGTCCTTCAAGTTTTCTGCCTGATCTCGCTCAGGCATCTATGGTCATTAATCCCATTCAGCTAATATAATTGACCTAACTTTGTATCGTTTAAAATATTTATGTCATAATGCTACATTTCTTTACACTCCAAGAACTAGGAAAGAGGAGATGATATTGCTGGATTCAAATTTATTTGTGGGTGATATTTTGATGCTATTGGTGAGTATTACTCCCTAGACAGAGGAAGAGAAGAGTAGAATGAGTGGGCGAGTAAGGAGAAGAACTTCGGAATCAATCACTCTTTGTTAATAGTGACAATAGCGTAATGTCTAAAATATACTTTTCAACCCATGAGTGGGCGATTATAGACTGTTATCGACTCTTGGTCTAGTCCATGACGTGTGCATGTGGCTCCCATTTCTAATGTGGCTTTGGATGCCTCAGGCATTACCTGTGGTGAGTGTTCTTGGCCAATGCCTCTTGAGCAAGTCTATCGGCTGAGTGCTCTGAGCAAGTCTCAAGTGAGTGTCCTAAGCTAGTTCTCTCGGGTGAATACTTTAGGTGAGTGCTTTTGGGGAACACTTTAAGCTTGGGACTCTAGCATGGTTGATCAAATTGTCATTGTGGGGTTGATAGGTGTACATCTCCTATAGTTTGAATGAGGGGTCCTTTGAGAGAGATGAGTCTTTCTTTAGGATGGTTTCTCATGCCAGGAGTACCTCCTTGGATTAAGGTCCTCCCTCAGTAAAATCTATTTGGGGTGTGTGCTTTCTTGGTTGAGCTTTACTGGGTCGAGTGCTTGCCTCTATTGAATATTGTTGGGTTAGGTTCCCCTATGAGCGGGGCATGTTTTGGATGCTGTATCCACATTAAGGGTGTATGGTTATCTTGATGCATTTAGGATGCTAAAGAATATTGCTAAGTTGCCTAAGTCTGTATGACAGGGAAGGATTGTTTTGAATGAGAACATAAGATGTTGATCATCATCAACATTAGCTCTATATCAACTTCTTGGGGTTGGCTTATGAATCATAATTCTCCATTCATTTTTGTTGGGAACTTCATTGGTGTTAAATGTATTTTGCTTAATTATCTTTTGAAACTTCTATCAATATTGCTTTTTCTAACTCATTTCACTCTAATCTAGTCATATTAAGTTTATCTATCTGTCTTATTGAGTCATCTTCTAATTTTTATCATAAATGCTCAAACCATCCTTGCCTATTTTGAATTACCTTGTCTTTAATAAGTATCACTCTCATGTACCTCTCATATGTTCATTTTTCATTTTATCCTTATTAGTTTTGTCATATATCTACTTGAATATTCTCATTTATTTTACACTCAACTTAAGTGTAAGTGGTATACGGACACTCATATTTATATAACATAGTTGGTAAAATCATGATTTTATATAAATTACCATTAAGTTCTCATTATTTTTTCTTACCACTTAATATTTCTAAGGTACTTCTCAATTTTAACTTTATATTCTTAATTATAGAACTTATGTCTTGTTCAATTAATATCAATATATTATATCCAATAAATTTAAGCCTATCATATCTAGGTATCATTTGATGTTCTAATAATATTGCCTTCTTATTATCAATTTTATATCCATTTAAATTACATATTATATATCTAATGTTTGTTCTACTTACATAAGCTTCTTGTCTGCAAAGTGTTTCCTCCATTTCTATGTTTTCACTTAGATCTTTGAAGTTTCATTGATCAGAACATTGCCATTTATAAATAGCATATACGAAGGTACTTTACTTTTAATATCATTTGCTAATATTTCTGTAAATAGTACAAAAAGCAGCAACCTTAATGTGACTTAATGTTGATATTTGGTGTAATTTTAAGATGATTAGGTACTCCGTGATTTTGCAATTATTTTTATTGCTAATCAATACTACATTATACATCTTTGCTGAATGATAGTTTTAGTAAGATTTTTTTTTCTTTAAGTGAATGAAATTAATTCTGATTGGTAGTTTATTGATAGGAAGTGGATACAATTTCCTCAAAATCAGCGAATGAAAATAAGAAATTAGGAAGAATAACACATCAAAAAATTTTTTTTGCAAGATATATGAAAGAAAATAGCAAGATATAATTGAATATTCAATTGGAGAGGAAGATTCGGCTCTCCCAAATTCCTATTCGGTGGCTAGAGCCCTCACTACATAAGAAAAATTAATTTCAGCAAACTCAAAACATAATCGTGAAATCACCCTATTCTTAGCATGAAGTAGGCTCCCCTAATTCCCTCCTAAATCAACCCTCTTTCTCTAAATAGTTCCTCTTATATTTAAATTCAAATCAGATCTCTTGCCCTTAATAATTCCCTTCCAATTGTAATTAAAATTTTCCTAAACAATTCCCTCTTAATTCCTCATCCATTTTACTAAATAATTCCCTCTTAGATTTTGAATTCAAATTATATCTCTTGCCATAAATAATTCCCTCCTAATTGTAATTAAAACTTTCCTAAATAATTCCCTTTTGCTTAAGAACCTTTTATAAATAGCTCTCTTTTGAGTAGGAAACTTCCTAATTCCTTCCCAATCAACTCGGTCGGTTCATCAATACTCCCCTCCCAAAGTGTCAGGTTGTTCTCAAGGTGGAATGAAGGAAATTACTGCTGAAGCACTAAACTACTAGCACTTGGTTGTTACTGGGTCAAATGATCATTGCTTATATCATCTAACTGATCAATTTCTCGATCTTATCCTTCTGGAGTTGGGGAGAACAGTACGGACAAACACTAATATGTGAGACTTCTTCCTGTAAAATGATAGCATGCTCGTGTTCTCGTAGAGGCCGGAGGAGGCAATCCCTAAATTGGCTGGAACACCTCTTGATACTGTTGTAGGAGTGGCTGAATCATGTCTGATGCTTTTATCTTTTCCCCATCTTCTTCTCCTTCCAAACTCTGCATCTCAACCAAAACTCTCACTCCTACGCCCTTACCCCTCCTTGGAGGTGGTTCCCAAGGTGGCATCTCCTCTTCTTCCTCCAACATTTCCATTTCCCCATCCTCCCTCGTCATTCCTATATTGGGGTTTCACCCACTTCCTTGTTAGGTCAATTGTGCCCTTGCCTTTGATGTTTTCGGTTGAGTGTGCAGCTCCAATATTTTCTTCATATCCTCTAGGTTAGAAAGTCTTCCTTCCATGGATGAAAGCCTTTCTTCGATGGTTGAGAACTTCTCCACTAACCGGGATTTGATTTGTTCCACTTTGCCTTCCAACACATCCACCTTTGCCGCAATAGGTCCCAAAAAAGTTTTCTCATGATACCAATTTGATTGGAAGTGGATACAAAATTTGTGAAATTCCTTGGTTGAGATTTAATTTCAGCAAACCAGAAATTGGCAACAATAGAAAATAGGAAGAAGAACTCACAAGAATACCTTTTTTATTGAAATAATTATGAAAAAAGACAAGATACAATTGGATCATCAATTGGAGAGAAAGATCCGGCTCTCTCAAATCCCTAGCCGTTGGCTAGAGTCCACTTAACCTAAGTAAAACCAATTCCAACAAAATCAAGCATAATCTGAAATCACCCCTTAGTTAGCCTTAAATAAGCTCTCCTAATTCCCTCCCAAATTAGCCATCTTTCCCTCAATAATTCCTTCTTAGATTTGAATTAAAATTAGATCTCTTTCTCTAATTAATTTCCTTTCAATTGTAATTAAAACTTTTAAAATAATTCCCCCTTGATTCCTTCTTACATAATGAGTATTAATTCCCTTGAGTTTTTCCTAAATCTTTCCCTAAATAATTCTCTCTTAGATTTGAATTCAAATTAGATTTCTTTCCATAATTAATTTCTTTCCAATTGTAATTAAAAGTTTCCCCCTCTCTCTTCTTGCCCACCGCTCACCCTAGTGTGGTCCACCAGTTCGGCCGTTAGTCCATCATTTATCATAGCAAGCTAATTTTTTTTTTCTTATCTATTCATACTTTTCCATTTGTTGTCTCAGCACAAAAATCATGCATCCGGGGAGCATTTCTTGGTTCTTTAGTTACTCAGAATAGTAGTCTCAAATCTCAATAGAAAAATACTTCTCTTTTTGTGAAGTTGATATTGATGGACATTGTTAGACGCGATTAGTTGAGTTGAACATGCGATAGAATGGTTGCAGAACATTTATGTGTGCACAATTTTACACATAAGATGTGTTTTAGGATTATTTTCGGCATTATTTAGCTTTGAAGAGCTTTGTACAAAATTTTTTTCATAGGTATTTTGCAATTGCATGCATGAATCTTTCATAGATATTTTGTGATTGCATGCTTGTGGTTAGTAAATGTGTTTGCAAGCCTTTATTTTCTAGATTTCAAGGCTGTAGGACTGCCTTTCATGGGAAGTGAAGTATCTGTCAATTTTATTTTGGTGGTATTACTTGTCCCATTTCACCGTTGACCTAGTTGAATTGAATAGTGATGCCATACTAGGTCTAATACTCTTCATGGTGCTCATTGCCTTTATAACCATGTTAGAAATACTATTAGCTATCTAAAAAAATTGTTACTTATGTTTGTTATCAATTATAAATCAAGTTAGAAAGGTGTTAGAATTAACAACATTTGGTAATTTAAAGATATTTTTTTGTTTAGTACTACTTTTAGAATTATAGGCTAGAATCTTAGTGACTTTTAAAATTAAATTAAAAAAGCTTGCCTTAAGTGGTGAGAAAGGATTCATGTAGCCGATCCCACATAGTGGGATAAAGGCTTGTTATTGTTGTTTTAAGCTTGCCTTTAGTGGAACTTTTTTGACCCACAAAATTGGCTTTGAAGGTCGATCACATCTTGCAAAAGCAACTTACTAATGGTAATTCTTTTTAATAGATAGGTAAACTTGAAAATGGAAAACACTGTTCAACTACTTAAACTATGATTCAAAATTATATAACAACCATTATGCCACTTGATCCATGACTTTATGTGGGTAACTTGGTTAAACTTTTATTTTGCAAGAGGATGTACCCTGGTGTATGCTTTTTTCGATGATATTATTCTTGTTGAAAGACTAGAGAGGGAGTTGAATGTAAACTTGAATTATTAAGGTCAATCCTAGAGTCTAAAGATTTTTGTTTGAGTAGATCTAAATCTGGATACATGGAATATAATTTTAGTAGTAATAGATCTAGTGAGAGATTGTGACTTTGGGCGATCAAATCATTAATAAGAGTACACATTTTAGATATCTTAGGTCTATTGTTCAAAGTGATGGTGAAATAGATGATGATATTGTTAGTAGAATTCAAGTTGAATGGCTAAATTGGAGGAATACATCAAACTTATCGTGTGATAGAAAAATATCCCTCAAACTTAAGGGAAAATTCTATAAGATGGTGGTGAGACCTGCAATGCTTTATGAAGCAGAATGTTGGCCATTAAAAGAGAAGCATAAAATTAATTGTTTCAAAGACGAGGATGCTCAGGTGGATAAGTGGCTTCACTCTTATAAATAGATTGCAAAACAAGTATATACGTGAAAAAGGTTGGAGTAGCTCCAATGACAGATAAGATTAGAGAGGGTCGTCTTAGATGGTTTGGTCACATAAAATATCGGCCTTATGATGACCTGGTTAGGAGAGTAGATGTATTAGATCTAGCCTCTATTAAGAAAGATAGAGGTACACCTAACAAGACTTTGTTAGAAAATATTAGAAACATCTTTTTTTATTAGATTTAAATGAGAATTTGATTCTTAACAGGTCACAATTAAGAAAAAAGATTCATGTAGCCGATCCTATATAGTGGGATAAAACCTCTATGTTGATGTTGATCTGTTCCATACCTTCACAATAAAGAGTATCTAAGTCCTGTATATGTTTCTTGGTGAAACCAATCTCAACAGCCCTTGATCTGTCCGACTTATTGATTAGGACTTTTAATTACTCAGGGTGCTTAATTTCTCTTCAACCCAACTTGGGTTTTGTTGATTCTCTCACTATGATTTGCTCCAACGGAGGGGCATTTTTAAATGCTGCTTGTTAAGTATATTTTGTTTATGTATTATTATTAAATTTTGAGTTATTCATGTAGTTTTAAACATAATGGAAGTAAAGAAATGCATGGATGCTGGTACATGAGCAGTGAAAAGTATTTACAGTTAGAATTCTGCTTACTCAGGCTGTGTGTTGCTCATACAAAATGCACTATTCAAGATCTTTTTGACTGATATCATTGTGCGTACAACATCAACATAATTTTGTGTGATAAGAATTACAGTGTTTCTAGATTATATTACAACTGACTGATGCTAAGTTTAATCTGCAGGTCAATGCGGATACGATCTTCAAAAGGTATATTTGAAACTCTTCCTCAACATTGTCATGTATCAAGGTTACTGCATCTTACTAGCTTAAATAGCACTAAGCCATCGAATAGCACTGAGACAATTTTGTTTCCTTCTCTTTCTGTTTGAATTTAGTTTAGCCAATGCAGAGAAATGCCTAATCAGTATTTTAGTACTACATATGATGTTTGATCTTGAGCTGATATGTTACTTGATAAAAGGTTAATCCATATCAATTGCAGTAATTTATAATTCTCTATCTTTTTTTTTTTAAGTTTGTTTTCTCTCAATTGTCACATGTGCTTTGGGGCATTTATGTAAACTGTTCTTTCTCTTCTAATTTAATAATGTCTTTTTTATTGGATGTATCAATCTTAAAGTGGAGTATGCTGCTACATTTTGGGTATGCTTATTTCGGTAGGGATATGACTGATTAGGTTCCTAGCTGCATGTGTCTGTATTAGAATTGAGTGAGCTATCAATGTGAAATGAACTGTTATTGATTTTATCGCTTGGTGTAGCTTATGGCAACCTTCATCTAGGTGTGGAATCATGAAAACCTGCTGCCATATAACCAGATTTGCTAAAAAAGGGTCAAATGACATTGTGACGAGAATCCTGGCCAAAGCTTTGAAGAGGTGAACCTCATAGGAACGGGTGTCTCATTATGTTTCAATCTTCTATTCATGTTTAATTGTTTATGACTTGTTGCAAGGAGCAATGGAACATTTACACCATCAAGAAAATAAAATCATGAAACTGTTTTGATTAAAAAAAATATATATCTTTAAATATATATAATTTTGGAAAATATTTAATTATTTTTCGGAAGATTAAATTTTGAACTTTAGTTTTGAAATCCAACGCAACATTAGGAACATACAAAAATGAGGTCAACAGAAACTAGCAGATTAAAGACGTTTTAAAAATGTTAAATAACAAGGATCATATAATAATATGCACTGAGATGACTTGTCAAAGAAGATGCTGAAGTCTTACAATAAACTAATGTTAGAGAGTGAAAACTAATAATAACATAATGCTTGCATATTGTTGTTTATTATTTGAGTTGTCTGAAACTAGCATATCCTTTACTAGTGTGTCTAGTTATCTGTAGTAAGTAAGATTAACTTCTCCACCATTAAAGGATATTAAACAACTTGGGACGCCTTAAAGAAACTTTGTGCTTTCCTGTGGAGGTGGCTGAAGAAGGGTTGAATATGAAGGCGGCACCATAGAAGCACCATAGAAGCGCTTTATTGAAGTATATTCTGGTGCAGCTTGCCAATCATACTGAACATTACTTTTTAAATTCCTGTGAAACTATTTGAATGATCATGAAAGCGGTATACTGCTACTCCTTTTTGGTGCTTATTCCCATGGATACGTTTCTCATTATGGTTGACAACTCCTAAGTAGTAGACTCCTAATTCGACTTGGAATTTGTTAAATCATTCATATATTTATAAGTTGTGGTGGTTTTAAGTCCAGTGCCTCTCCAAATTCTCTAGCTCAAAATGTCACACCCGATTTACACCCCTCTTCCAGACAATTTTGAGGCATAACAGAAGTGGATAATTTGGACAGATATAATTCTCACCACACCATCCTAATTTATTTCATCAAGATGAGATGAGTGAAATTAGTCTAACTCTATCATTAAAAAATATACATAACACTTAGCATCATCTTATAAATCAACATAAGTATTGAAATAGAAGATTTAATCAATAAAATCATCTAATCAAATACAAAACTTCTAATATGATTCTAAATAAATTTGTACAAACCCAAAATGTTGATTTACATCATCAGACATATTTTTTACCATTTCTAATATCATATATCAAGTATATTTCTATACAAAGCAAAACTAGTTACCTGTTCTCTACTCTCGCGTCTCTTTCTTTTTTCTTGAAAACAAAGCATATCCACAAATGAGATACAAGCGTAGCGAGATAAATAATTGTAACGTAAAGTCAAATACACAAGGAAGAGACATAAAATGCTATACTCTTATGTGCTATAAGAATCTTCTAATTTAATCAAGCATAATGAGCTTCATGGATTATATATTAATTAATTACATGAGCTATTAGTTAATGCATGAAAAATTAAATCATGAATAATCAGTATAATAGTTGTATGAACATAAAAGATAAAACTAACATTAATTTCTTATTTGGTTTCTTTTACTTATTTTTAATAATACTAACTTTAGAAATATCATATCATGCTTATATGCTTCGGCTCCTTTGTGTCAATTTCCCCTTGATCAGGTTTAGTCCAGTATCAAGAGTTAGGAATTCCTTTTTATTCATCTTTTCCTAATAAAGGTTGGGCTAACCAATGTTCTAGTATTATTGATCATCTCTTTCTACACAGGTTATCAAAGTCAACACACTTAACTCACTTATATGACTTTTCAGAGGATTCTTGAATTTATTCTCATTATTTTATTCTTTTTTTTTTACATAAATATTTATTCCTCACTTCATAGTGATGCACATACATGGTAAAATATGGTACATGTAAAATATTCATTTGTGCATTATATATCATTTAATTGTATTATACTTGCAATTAATGAGGATTAACTAGAAATCATATAAATTAATGATCGTACGTCATGTATAAATACATTATGTGCATTAATCTCTTCGATATTTTTAATATGCTTATTATGCAAGAATTTCTATAAATGTAATCATTGTTGTTTAGAAGAATAATAAAATGTGCAAACTTAAATCTTAGGAATTATTTGACAATTGTATTTCACCAGATAAATCAAATCCTCGAAATTCATTTCCTTAATTTTCTCTTTCCAAAGCGTTGATCTTTTGCAAACAACCTAAAATAGGGATTTCTTCAATATGTGATATTTCATGAATTCAATAATTCCATTTTTAATAGAGAATAAGATTTTTTTAACTTAAGGCTGCTTTTCTCTCATTTAACCCTTTTATTTCCTACAACACGAATTGAACTCAATGCATTGGAAAGATCTAAAAATTTCTTACCTTATATCCCCTTTTTTCTTTCTTCATTCTTTTTCTTATTCTTTTTCATTTCCTTCCTTTATTTGATTTTCCTCTAATTACAATGGTACCCGAACTTCTTGTATAAGCTAACTAATACAATACCCAGCTTCTCTTTCTTCTACAAGCCTGTTGTTAAATTACTCAAGCTCCTCTTCTTCTAAATGCCAGCAGCTCAATAATCCGGATTTAGCCACGGTACCTGAATTCTTCTTTTATGTGACCAGTAGCTGCAGCTCGCTCCCTTATTTCATTGCTATAGTACTCGATCCATGGTTCCTGCTCTGCTTAGCTACAGATCTTAAGGAGATGGCGTTATGGATAGCTTCTTTATAAATATAAACTTATATAAGTTTTTCAGAAAATTTGAGTTCCACCGCTAAAGCTCCCACGGCCCATCCAATTCCTAGAAAATTCTGGACTTCGCCGTGTTGCTATAGTATAATAGGGACAGCTACAATATTGTTAAATGAAAATTTAGAAAAAAATAATAGGGTAGCTTTGCTAATTATATAAGCTAACATAATTGACATATATGTCAAAATGATCGTTAGGAAGCATAGAATTTAATAAAAATGTATTCGATGAATTTTGGGAGGACAAAAAGTAAGATATTTTTTGGGAGAAATTTCATCTCACTTTTTTGACAGATCGGGTGTTGCACAAAAGAATTGGGAGATTGGTAACGCATTTAATCATAACAAGCATGTTTCAGGTTGAATAGATGGAGTTACACATACCATGAGCAAGTCAATGATGATGTGATCATTTAATATGATGTAAATAAACACAATAAAAAGCCATTTAATAATGGATGCTTCATTATTGTGCTTATCACAAATGAGCTCACCTTTTGACTATAACTACATTGTTTTTTTTTTGCTTCTACATGTATTACATATTATGTTTATGAAAGCTCATTTTTTTTCATATGTATGAATCTTTTCTTTGAATTATTGGTTTTTTAGATTAGCTTTGTATAGAGAAAAGGCCTAAAATAGTATCCTGATTGTTAGCAAGTGCTCATTTTAGTCCCAAAATTTTGTATGGCCCTAGTTTACCCTCTAATTGTTAAAAATTGATCCAATAATAAGTTAAAGTTTACACCAAAGTTAAATGTGAGGGTAGTTTAGCTAGTGCAAGTATATGTGAGATTACTTTGCTTATCTTGCTTACATTGTGATGGGGACATCAGAGTATGAAAAGTATATCTGAGGCGTGGCCGTCGATCTATGGTCACGATCGAGTCAATGTGTTTTGAGTTATTTCATGTATTTGTTTTATTATGTTATTTGTTATTTATGTTGTAATTGTTTTTCCTGTTTTACCCCTTGCTTAAGGGAAATCGTATGTAAGCCCTAAGGGCAAGGTCGTCTTTTATCTTTGAATCCTTTTTGTACGAGGCTATTCATAGCCCTCATGTTCTTCTTCTAAAGTTAATGATTGAATGATTAAAAAATTTGTGCTATTGCTCGAGTTTTTGAGAGATCTTGAGAGTGCTTGGAAGAGAGAGCAAGATCCCTTAGGAGAGGGAAACCATATCACCCACCAACCTTGGAGACGGCCGTATTCCGTGGTTTGGTTTTTATCGTTATTTTCTTTCAATCTCTCTTCCTCTTAGCCGCCGGATCCCCTAGCCACCCCACCTAGCCGCCGGCCACCTTCATCCCCACCATCCTTCCACCGAAAACTCCCCAAGTCAAACTCCACCTAGCGCCCAGCTCCCTTACCCAAATCCCAAGCAAGCCCTCCGGTTCCCTAGCCCCTTACCCTCTTTGGATTTATTCCTATTCTAATTGACAATATTTTTGGATAGATTTTGAAATTCAATTTCATTCAATTTTGAAATTTAAAATCTTTCCTAAAATTATAAAACCTATTTTAAGGAATTAAACTCCATTTTGAATTTCAGTTAATTGGAATTCCTTTACCACTTTCCTTATTTAAATCAACTTATTTTTGGAAAGGATTTGAATTTGGAAATAAATCAATTTTAGATTTCAAATCTTTCCTTTTTCTCTTAATCCTAATTTAGGAAAGGTTCTTATTTAATTCAAATCAATCAAATCATGATTGATTGATTAATTAAAGCCTTAACTCCAATTTCAAACTTTCCCTTTCTCTTTATCCTTATTTTAAGAAAGGTTCTTATTTATCCAATCAATCAAATCATGATGGATTGATTAATTAAAGCTTAACTTCAAATACATTGCATCTAGACACTTTGGCCCTACTCCCTCTCTGGCCGAAATTCCGAGGGCCCACCCATTAATTTCCTTCCCAAAATTAACCCTATTTCTTTCCACTAAATCAACTCTTCTCACTTTGGAAATATTTAAACCCAACCCCTCTAACCCGCAACTCCCCAATCATCTTTGTTAAGTTTTTATTGCTACAACTCCATCCTAAAAACCCATCCGACTTTGGGTGTTCTGCTCTCCAAGTCTGCTGCCGAAAATTTTTTGCACCTATTCTTGGTTTTCTGTCAATCAAACTTCCCCAACTGCTGTCCTAGAAGAACAGCTTGCTGTCACATCAATTCCCGCCGGCTCCTCTCAACCGTACCACCATTGGAAAGGTTTCTCCTCGCTGTCCAACACTTCTCAAAGTCAAAACAACGACTTCTTGCGTGGATCGAACAAGAATTCCGGCATTGTCTACAACAATCGAGGCTTCCTCAATCAACATTCTTTGACGTCAACCCAGAGATCAATAGCACACGTATGAAGAATATCTAAAGCGCATCACCTTCACCTTGCCG
>NW_021318592.1:353021-421590 GCF_001605985.2 Dendrobium catenatum
CAGACCCAGACATGACTGATGGGCAGAGTGCCAGTCCATGGCAGCACCAATGAAACAGTACGCCCAGTGGCCGGTGCTGATACAACCTGTCTACAGTTTGCGAACACTTGTTGGCTCAGATGATGAGCGAGACTCAGAGCAGAGTTCTGACCGTCAGTCTTGATGATTATTGATAAATATCTCCATATGTTCTGAAGGTTGAAACCTCCGAGGTTTGGAGGGCGCGTGTGAGCCCAGAGCAGCTGAGGAGTGGTTGAGGAGGATAGAGAAGACCTTCGACGCATGCAGTGTCCGTTAGACAGGAAGGTTAAACCTTTGGCAGTATTTTATGTTGGATGGTGAGGCTAGCATTGGTGGGTTGGGCCAGTAGGAAGGCAAGTTTCAGGGCAGATTGACTCTTAGATTACCTGGGAAAGAGTTCCACTTGAGGTGTTTCCGAGACTGGTTTCGTTCCCGCCTTCTGCACGACAGCAAGATCAGGAGAGTTTTCTGAGGCTTGTTCAGGGGAGCAAGACGGTTGATGCAGGTACGAGGCTGAGTTTACTGCATTAGCCAGGTATGCTCCGCAGCTGGTTATACCTTCTGCTGAGAGGTGCTACAGATTTTTGAGGGGATTACGAGATACTCTGAGCAGGCCCCTGATTAGCCGTTCCCGTATCACTATTTTTCTGAGGCATTGTGGAGCAGCTGTTCTGATTAGAATGACCTGAGGCTTAACTCAGGCAGCGGTGGACTGCGAGTAAGAAGAGGGTTTGGAGGTGAGGCTTCCCGGTATGTGAGTTCCTCTGTGAAGAGGAGATTTGCTACCTGGTTCTGGATCTGGTGACTCCAGGAGGAGTGGAGGGTCGTCTGGTAAACTGATACCAGTACGAACGAGTTCTGGATCTGTTAGTATGGCACCGGTGTTGCCAGAGTTGTGGACGGCGACACTGGGCCGTGCCTACAGGATGGCTGGTTTGTGGCTTCCGATGTGGTCAAAGCCAGGACACTCGGATTGCAGAGTGTCCACAGACTGGATTTGATCGGCGTTCGAGTTTCGCGATCTGAGGGCCCTCCGGCTCCCCTTCCTTTTGTCAGACCTGCCAGTTCAGCAGGAAGACGAGGACTGTTCCTCCACGCCCTGAGGGATTTACTGGTAGAGGTGGTGGACTCTATTTCTGCACCGACGGAGGACCACCTATGCTAGTTCAGAGAGAGCCCAATAGTTCTGTGCTTCAGCTCCACGCTCCAGTTCAAGCCACGAGTTTACAGTTTGAGTCAGCAAAGGAGGCTTCAAAGACGGCTGACCAGATGTTTGTGACAGGTACGATTTTACATTTCCTGATCAGCCCTGTCGATTTTGTTTGATTCTGGAGCCAGGTCACTCGTTTTTTGTCCGGCGTTATTTTGATGCCTTGGCATCTGGACTCGATTTTGTTGCCGGTTTTCCCTCTTTCCTTGTGATTTTGCCGGCTTGGAAGTAATCTGATTGCCCGTTAAGTTTTGTTTTTGTTGAGATTGAGAATTTCTGACAAAGAAGGAAAATCAAGTCTGATTCTGTTACCGATTTCTTCGTATGACGTGATTTGGGCATGGATTGGCTGAGTTCTGTACGAGGCTCAGATTACTGCTCTGAAGAAGCAAGTGAGTTGTGCTTTTATGGCTGGAGAGCGATGTGTATTTCAGGGATTACGGGGTGTTCTCTTCTGAATTTCTATGTTGGAGGTGAGCAGAATCGTAGAAGAAGGGATGTCCAGTATTTTTGGCTCGGTGCGGGACATGAACCTGGAGGTTGGTTTCTGTTTCTGAGATTCCCTGTGGTACGGATTTTGCGGAACGTTTTTCCAGAGGAGTTGTTGGATTTTACCTCCAGATAGAGATGTGGAGTTCTCTGTATTGATATTCAGCTGGGGTACCGCTCCGATATTCAAAAAGCTCCGTACAGGATGGCACCGAAAGAACTTTCTGAGTTGAAAGTTCCAGCTTTCAGGGAGTTGGTTGATAAAGGCTTTGTCCGTCCTAGTGTTTCTCACCTGAGGAAGCACCTGTACTGTTGTGAAAGAAGAAGGACGGGACACTCCGGTATTGTGTGTTGACTACAGAGAATTGAACAAAAGTCACAATCAATAACAAGTATCCTTTGCCTCGGATAGATGACTTGTTTACAAACTTTCCGGATCTTTCGGTATTTTTTGAAGATTGATTTGAGATTCCGAGTTACTACGTCAGGTGAAGGTGAAGGAAGGCGGATGTGGTGAAGACAGCTTTCAGTACTCGTACGGGGCACTAGAATTCTTTGTATGCCTTTGGTAACTACACGCGCCTGCTACTTTTGGTGGATCTGATGAACCGATGTGTTCAGGGAGTTTTCTGATCAGTTCGTGATTGTCTCTATGACGATATTTCTGGTTTCTGCTTTCTGGAGGATATGATCATTTGCCAGACACTTGAGCATTTAAGTTTGGAGACTTTGAGCGCAATCAACTGTATGTCAAGTTCTCCAAGTGTGAATTCTGGCTGAAGAGCCATTTCATGTTCTGGGGGCATGTGGTGGAGTGGAGGAAAGGCATTTATGTTTGATCCCTAACGAAGATTGGCGGTTGGCTGATTGGCTCGAGGCCGACACGGTATTTGAGGTACGTAGTTTCTTGGGCATGGCCGGATATTACAGGAAAATTTGTTGAAGGGATTTTCACAGATTTCGACGCCTTTGACGAGACTGATGCAGAAGGGCAGTACTTTATTTGGACACACCAGAGTGTGAAGCTGGTTTTCAGAGATTGAAGGACTGTTTACTTCAGCTCCAGTGTTAGCACTTCCGTCAGGTACGGAAGGATTTCAGGTGTTCAGTGATGCTTTCACTGAAAGGTTTGGAGTGTGTTTGATGCAGCATGGAAGGGTAATTGCTATGCTTCTAGACAGTTGAAACCACATGAGAAGAATTACCCGACGCATGATTTGGAGTTAGCTGCTGTTGTGTTTGCTTTGAAGATTTGGCGTCATTACCTGTATGGCGTCAGATGTGAGATTTTTACTGATCATAAGAGCCTGAAGTACATTTTCACTCAGAAAGATCTGAATCTGAGACAGAGAAGATGGCTCGAGTTGATCAAGGACTATGATTTGACCATTCAGTATCAGCCTGGGAAGGCTAATGTGGTAGCGGACGCTCTGAGCAGAAAGTCTTCTGGATTATCAGGTTTGCAGCTTACTTTTGATGATTTCCTGATTCGAGACATGGAGCGATTGCAGTTGGAGGTGATTTCCTCTAGTGTTTGGATTTGGCTCAGATGAGTATTCAGTCTTCTTTGGAAGCAAGGATTCAGGAAGCCCAGAAGTCAGATTCTGATTATTCGAAGTTGATTGCTCAGATTGGATCTGGTAAGACTCCTGAACTTCGAATTTCTGATTCTGGTGCTATTTACTGCAAGAACAGGTTGTGGATTCCTGTGTTTGGAGATTTGAGGCAGGAGATTCTGTACGAATCTCATCATTCAGGCTACACTATTCATCCAGGCAGTGGTAAGATGTATGCAGACATGAAGCTTTTGTTCTGGTGGCCTGGGATGAAGAAGGATGTGGCAGAGTTTGTGTCGAGATGCGAAGCCTATCAGTTGGTGAAGGCAGAGCATCAGCGACCAGGTGGACTGTTGCAGTCGTTGCCTATCCCTGAGTGGAAGTGGGAGGAGGTAACGATGGACTTTGCGATGGGTTTTTCCTTGATCTAGACAAGGACACGACGCCATTTGGGTGGTTGTAGATCGACTGACGAAGTCTGCCCATTTTCTTCCGATCAGGCAGACCGATCCGGTGGATCGCTTGGCACAGATATATGTGAAGGAATAGTCAGATTGCACGGTGGTGCCTAAAGTGATCGTATCTGATCGAGATGGACGATTTACTTCAAGACTTGGAAGGGCATTCAGCAAGGCTTGGGTACGAAACTGCATTTCAGTACAGCCTTTCATCCTCAGACCGACGGACAGTCTGAGAGGACCATTCAGGTACTGGAAGATCTTTGAGGCTTTGTGTTTTGGATTTTGAAGGAAGCTGGGAAGATCACATTCCTCTGATTGAGTTTGCCTATAACAACAGTTTTCAGTCTAGCATCGGTATGGCACGTACGAGGCTCTGTATGGCAGGAAGTGTCGTACTCCTTTGACTCTGACTGAGGTCGGAGATAGAAGGAAACTGGGTTGCCACTTTCCTTGAAGAAACTGTTAAGAAGATCAGCTTGATTAAAGAAAGATTGAAAAGCGGCTCAGGATCGACAGCAGAAATATTACAATCAGAAGCACAGGTTTGTTGAGTTTCAAGTTGGTGACTTTGTGTATGTCAAAGTCGCCCGATGAAGGGTGTGAGCAGATTTGGCCAGGTGAGCAAGCTTAGTCCAAAGGTATGTTGGACCTTTTGAAATTCTGAAAAGGATTGGAAAATCTGCTACCGACTGTTCTTTCCTGATTCGATGCCTGACGTGCATAACGTGTTTCACGTATCCACTTTGAGGAAGTGGGTATCTGACTCTGGGAAGAAGTTGTCAGCTGACGATGTTGAGATTCAGGAGAACTGGCATACAAAGAAGAGCCAGAGTTGATTTGGGCGTACGACGTCCGAAGCTACGAAGTAAACAGATTCTGATGGTTAAAGTCCAGTGGAAGCATCGTACTGCACGGGAAGCTACTTGGAGAAGGAGTCTGATAGTGAGACAGACGTATCCGTACTTATTCTGACGCTGTTTGGATTGGACAATGTCGAGGACGATATTTTTCGAATTGGGGAGATTGTGAAGTTTCTGTTTCTGCTCCAGGATCGTCAAGGACGATCTAGGATCGTCCTGGGAACGATCAGTTGAAATTTGCTCTAGAAATTGCCCAAATTGCTCCAGGTGATTTTCTCCCGGATCGGCCAGGCCGATAGGGGGCATCGTCCCAGGCCGTTCAGTTCAGTGCAAAAGACAAAGAGCAGGACTTTTTAGAATTAATTATCTCCTGAGGATCGTCCAGGAAATCGGCCAGGATGATGGTTTTTGGTCTGATCGCCCAGGACGATCGAGCATCGTCCCAGGACGATCAGTGGATGGCACAAATCAGAGAGCAAGGGGTTTTTGAAAAATTAATTATCGTCCTGAATCGTCCTTGCGAAATCGTCCCAAAACGATGTGAATTGGTCTGATCGTCCAGGACGATCTTGCGAGTGCCAGGACGATCTGAGTATTTAAAGCTGAAATCAGGTCATTTTGAAGAGAGAGAAAATCAAAAATAAATATCTAAAATCAGCCGAGGAGAGAAAGCTCGAGGAAGATTTGTGGAAAAGTTGATTTTCGGGCGACGACGGGCCGTTTTCGTTCGTC
The DNA here is from genome assembly GCF_001605985.2 of Dendrobium catenatum. Taxonomy (NCBI): domain Eukaryota; kingdom Viridiplantae; phylum Streptophyta; class Magnoliopsida; order Asparagales; family Orchidaceae; genus Dendrobium; species Dendrobium catenatum. The sequence goes on from NW_021318592.1 coordinate 358,351, forward strand.
GTGACAGTTCAGTAAAGTGTTGTACGCAAGGTAAGGCACATTCCGCCTTTCTCAATTTTCAGAACGGTGCAATTTGAACGACTTTCTGTCCGGATTTCGTTTTTGTTAACTAATTACGTCCGTATTTTCCGACTGGTTCAGTTTTTACCGCATAAGTTTCCGTATGCTGTTGACGTGCCGAGTGCGCACATTTTGGTTATTTTCTGGAGATTTTTGTCCGGATTTGATTCGCGGTGTTTTATTCGCCTGTATTTTTCTGTGATGAAGATTAAATGTTTGTGTAATAGAATAAATGTTCTGAATGTTGTTATCTATTATTCTGTGCGAATTTGGTATTCTGTGATTTTCAGAAAAAATTGTGTAAATTCTGTATACAGCCGTTGTGCTGCCCAATTTTTTGTCTGATTTCTGAATTCGTCCGGATTTCTTCTGAATTGATATGCTTATCTGTATATGCTATATAAGGGAGTGATAAGGGGCCTGGATCCTAAGAGATTCAGTTAGTGTTTGGGAAATTCTGAAATGAGCTCAATCTGAAATCTGATATCTGGTTCGTTACGGATCCGATGAAATCTGTTCTGGTGCTATAAGCACATCTGTTCTGGTGCCGTGAGCACAAAGGGAGGCATAAGGGGCCGGAATCCGTAGAGATTCTGTCAGTGTCAGGGAATTTAGCTATTAATTACAATACTATCTGATATCTGATTTGATATGACTTCTGTTTCCGTACAGTTCTGTTGATCTGTCCGTATCTGTTCTGATTTGATATATGTCCGTATCTGTTCTGATTTTGATCTGTTTCGTTCTGATCTGCACGATTTTGATATCTGTCTGATTCTGTTCTGGTTTCCTGTACGGATTTTGTTTGAAGGGTTTGGTTTTTGGATTCTGGAAGTTTTGATTGGAGGTTTGTTGCTTTGCTGAGCTTGTTGAGCTCACCCTTGTTTTTCTGCGTGTGTTTTTCAGGCTCTGGGAAAGGGAAGGAGTCTTGGACTAGAGTTCAGAGTTTGATCAGATCAGTTTATAGGTATTTGTACTTTTTGATTTTTTTGTACAGTCATGGCTTTTCTTCTTTGTTTTTCTCTTCAGCCATGTACTGTATTTGTAGATGATTGTTTTTGAGGAAAAGAAAAATTAGATGATTTGTTCCGCTGCATTTGATGTTTCATAATAGCTCTGTGTTTGTCTGTTTTTGAGTTGAAAATATTTGGAAGAATCAGCTCCGAAGCAAATTCCAAAGCCAGATCCTGGTCTGTCTGTTCGTTAAGCTGGTCGGCGGCCCGGTGCGGGCGGATCCGTCTCGGGTCGGGTCGTGACATCAACTATCTCAATCTTATTTGTCACTAAAGCTACTCTAACCATTTTCATGTATATATATATATATATTCATTCGCATTCTGTCTCTAAGTTCAAAACCACTCATCCACCTGAGCATCCTCATCTCAGCAACACTTAACTTACTTTTATGCTTTCTCTTTTGATGGCCAACATTCTACGTCATAAAGCATTGCAAGTCTCACCACCATCTAATAAAAATTTACATAAATTTGAAGGGTACTTTTCTATCACACAACAGGCCCAATGCATTCCTCAACTACAATCATCCAACTTAAATTTCTATTAATTATATCACATCTATTTCACCAACACTTTGAACAAAAAGAACTGAGATATCTAAAATGTGTACTCTTTTTAATGACTTGAACACCCAATATTACAAATCCACCACTAGATTTTACTACTAAAATTACACACCATGTATTCGGTTTTTTATCTACTCAAACAAAAACCTTTAAACCCTAGCTTAACCTCCATAATTCAAATATTTTCATCAACTCCCCCTCTGGTCTTATCAACAAGAAGAACATCATCAGCAAAAAGCATGCACCAAGGTACATCCTCTTGCAAATATCTAGTAAAACATCCATAACTAAGCAAAAACATATGGGCTTAAAGCTGCTCCTTGATGTACTCCAACTAAAATAGAGAATATACTTGGTCAAACCACCTACTGTTTGATCAAATTTTTTGAAAAATACTGCGGGTGAAGGAATCATTATAGCTGAAAAAACAAGATATTACTTAAATGGAAACATGGAAAGAGAAAAAACTATACTGAAGGAAAAAAATTTGAATTTTTTTGGGTATGAAGTACCATATGATATTCATAAATGCAATAAACTTCCCAAGCTTCCAGAATGAGAAGTGAGATCCGTTTGAATGAATAAAATCTGCACCCACTACAACGAAAATGACACGGGTTAGAAAATGCTAGCTAAAACACTTAGAGAGAAAAAAAGGGCAATATCAGCTCATAATGAAAGACTTATTAAGCCATAATGAAGAGCAAAAAAATGCAGAAACAAGACCTCTGGATTTTTCTCCATTTCTGCTGTCAGGGCCCCGATTGTCCCAGGATGCAGCCTAACATCATCATCCAAAAAAAAACATACTTGCTTTCTTTAATGCATCAACACCAGCCTGTAATCGTTATCCAAATGTCTCATAATTTGCTACATTCTACTTGAGTTAAGTAAACAGCATGAATTTACATGAAGGCATTATGTTGACACAAAATTCACCATGCACTACATTGAGGAAAAACATGTCATGTAATAGGCAACACATAATGTTGGTGGCATCCTCTATCCAAATTAGATTCCGTCTAGCTATTTTCCTTTCTAAACCTTCAACTATAATTTTCTATACCCATTTTATAGGTGGAATTCTACCTGTTCATTAATATATCCTAAATCAACTAAATCTAAATTTCCATTGTCCTATCTTAAATAGAGTACTAACATCATTTATTTAATATTATTCATTTATTAAATCTTACCATCATATTGGAACTTCATCTACTTGATGCTCCAATTGGCGAGCCAATAATTTCATAAAAGATTCAATAAAATATGCTCAAATAGAAACTATGTAGATAAAAAAATCGCAGTTCCTATAAAATTGTCTTCAAGTCTCAGCAATATTCTCTTATCACATAATACTCTACAGCACATTTTCATTTTAATCACATAATCTTGTAGCTAGAATTTATATTCTCATCTATACTCTCACTCTTCTATAAAATAGATTCAAAGGTACTTAAATTTTATTGCACCTAAATATCACTTGTAAATATATTGGACAATGATGAGCACAACACTCCTACGATACATTTTCATTTTAAGCACATAGTTTTTATAATATTTGGTTTAGCTAATTTCACATCATTTAGTCTCATCCCAATCATTTGGGCGTCATCTTCAAAGATGTTCACCATTTGTCCTACTTATTGATATTAGAGTTGTTAACCTATTATACAATAAATATCTTTTTGCACAACATCCATTCAAGTTACCATTACTCTAACACTTTTTTTTAATTATCTACTGTTCACAAGCTTATCTTAAATAACTATCACCATCCATTTATTATAATCATTTCTTATTTATCCATCTTAATTTTGTTACATATTCATCTTAATAGCATTTCTATCAAGCTCAACTTATCTATCGATAATATAAATTTATTGCTTGACCTCATATAGTATAGCTAGCTAATTTGCAATTCTATAAAATTAACGTTAGATCTACATCATTATCTCTTATTCCCTATGATAAATTTCTCTTTTTGATCATCTAGCCTTATTTGTAGAAGTTATTTTCCTTTTCGACAGGCCCTTTAGTTTATATAATAGATCAATGATAATTAAATATGTCAAACCTAGATATGACCTAGTCTTCTTGTAATATTGGCCAACGATGAGCAATATTGATGCGGACATCGGCACGAAGATCTGGCGCATCTATCACAGGAGGCGTCGTAAAATCGACGGCTCTATTTAAAGTGTTATTTAAAATTTATTTGTTGACCTCCATATCACTGCTACAAGAAAACAAAAAAAAAGATTAAAATAGTATCTACTCAAATCTTTTGTCATATCCTTGTACAGTTACCAAATATGCTGCTCAAATCCTGTATTTATTGGGTCAAATCCTATTCAAAAACCTGCCAAACCAGCTGTCCATCTCCCTTATTTACTGCAAACGGCAGCCCATACCCAAAATCTGATCAAATCTTACTGCCCCAGCCATCCAAGTCTTGTCAACCAATAAAAAATAATATAAAAAAGGGGCTGGAAAGTCTATTTTATACCCAACCCCCTCATACACGTCCAGCCTCTCTTCCTCCTCTCATTGGCATGAGCTCAAAGCCTGAAGCCTTTGATCGCACATAGCAGCCAGAACACCACATCAGTGATGTGATAAAGAGTCTTCAAACCTTGCCAACCCCAAGCTTTATGGCCAACTCCATGCCAACATCCCGCTCCGGCAAACCACCTTCTGCCTCCACAGCTACAGTTCGAGCATTGCAAGCAGTTTTCACCTCACCGGACGTTGCCTACTCCAAACCCCTCCTTGCTGCTATAAAATCTTCAACCTAGCTACAAACTCCAACTTCTCCCTCTGTTTTCGTCTTATGCAAAGAGTCCATGTCCGTTTCTTCTTCCAAATCCTCACAGATCTATGCAATCTCCTTCTTCAAACCGTGAGAACTCCTACTACAACCCACGCCAAACAGCCAAGCAATGTCCTTCCCTCTCCATCTCGTGACAACTGCACCATTCCCTGTGCTTGCTGCTCTATTTCCTCGCTATTCCTATTCGAACCTTCTCAAACTTCACTTTTCTCAAACCATTCCCAACCTCTCTCAGCATCTCGCCAGCGTTGCTGGAAAACTTGTTGTACGATGCTTTGGTTTGAAGTTTGCTAAACGGGCTAGCTGTTGGGGATAAAAGCATTAAGAGATCAGGAACTTCTCACTGGTTTTGTTTACAGAGATGAGCAGACTAAGGAGGAGGCCTGATGTATTTGCCTGCACAAGTGTTCTGAGTTCATGTGGTTCTTTAATGGATCTGGCAACCATCTAACACTGGATTCTTCTGTTGATGAATTCTTATCAGGAAGGAACAAGTCCAAGGATGAGGATGAAGAGTGCTGAGAAATCTGGAAATCCTTAGAGGCTAACGTTTCCTGAACAATTTCTATCTTTGGATTCTATTGTGCTTCTCCAACTCCATATGTTCTAACTTTTGCACCATTCAAAGAAAAGAATGGAATAAACTGAAAGCCATTACTGAGTCCCAGAGATGGTTCCCAAAAAAGGAATGCAAACATTTGGGCTCTAAGATTAGAAGAGCATCTCCTAGATCTCTGTCAGCCTCAAATGGAGTAATGAAGAGAAGAGCCACCATAAAGATGCCAGATAAAATGGAGGTGGTTGCTGACGGTAGAGACTTAGTTTTAGAAAGTGGAATAGAAGATGCCCTTCTCTTGCCTCGATTCTCGAGCCGCTATCACCAAACTTCAAGGTATAATTTCAAACTCCAATCCCGTCCTCGATGTTTGCAGCGGACCGGAGAACCACCTATACGCGCTCTTGTAGCATGGTAGGAGGGAGCCCGGTGCGAAGCATACGACGAGGCGGGTAAGCCCTATACACGCTCTTGTAGCGTGGTGGGGACGGTCCTCGACCCCGACACCGACACCGCCGACGACTGCTACGCAAAGGTATGATGGTCCAAAATCCCATTCTCGACGTTTGCAGCGGACCGGAGAACCACCTATACGCGCTCTTGTAGCACGGTAGGAGGGAGCCCGGTGCGAAGCATACGACGAGGAATTAACCCTATTTCTTTCCACTAAATCAACTCTTCTCACTTTGGAAATATTTAAACCCAAACCCCTCTTACCCGCCAACTCCCCAATCATCTTTGTTAAGTTTTTCTGCTACAACTCCATCCTAAACCCCATCCGACTTTGGGTTTTCTGCTCTCCAAGTCTGCTGCCAGAAATTTTTGCACCTATTCTTGGTTTTCTGTCAATCAGAAACTTCCCCAACTGCTGTCCTAGAAGAACAGCTTGTTGTCCATCAATTCCCGCCGGCTCCTCTCACCGTACCACCATTGGAAAGGTTTCTCCTCGCTGTCCAACACTTCTCAAAGTCAAAACAGCGACTTCTTGCATGGATCGAACAAGATTCCGGCATTGTCTACAACAATCGAGGCTTCCTCAATCAACATTCTTTGACGTCAACCCAGAGATCAATAGCACTGTCGAAGAATATCTAAAGCGCATCACCTTCACCTTTGCCGAAGCCATTGAAGAACTACTTGGCACCGTTCAGTGGAGGATTGCAACTCAACCGTGATAAGGGTTTACCCATCTCCTTTTTCTTATATTTTCATTGTCTAACTTGTTCTTGTGATTTGATAGATTCATGAAGATTTTGTTCACCGAACTCTGCCGAGCTTAGTAAACGTAGGGATTGAATGCACTTTATTTGCTTCTAATCTTATTGTTAGATTAGATATTTTCGTTGAAAGCTAATATATTTTGCACGTCGTTCATTTTCTTTGTTATTTTGATGATTCAAAGCTCTTATTGTGCAACTTAGCCTAAACGGAAGTGACCACTTACATTTTATTTTGTCGTTTTATTTGCTAATAGTTCTAATCATTATTATAATAATCGATAAGTCGTGCAAATTCTTATCAAGGTATTTCACGCAGTGTAGTCCTACAGCACATTGTCATTTAATAAATTATAATAAATACACAAATCAGAATGAAAATTTACCTACTAAAAATAAGTGTGAATAATTAGTCAAAGAATATTATTTGTTTTGCAAACTCTAAATGGAATATCATACAAAACACCAAACCTGCCTGCACCCCTTCATGTTTGTTAAAAAATGAATTTCTCCGTTCAATTAACAAAATTTATTTAGTTGTTTCACAAGAGATGAAACGTTAGAGGAAATTGATTATAGCACATATGAAAACCAAAACTGATCAATAAGAACTAATAATTGGCTTCCTAGTTCTCTTATTATGTAGATCAGGATCAATATCATTGGTTTTCAATTTGAACTTTCCATGATCAAAATCGGATGCATAGGAGGAAACACATTGTCCAGTCAAAAGGAGTAAGTTAACTCTATTCCCATGCGAGGAAAGTTATAATTTACTAAATGCTATCTTTAGTGGTGCCATTTGTGAAGGGGTTCTTGAAACTAACATCAAAAGTCTTCTAATGATAAGGATTGGTATGCTTTTTTAAATTATAATTCCCATGATTTTTTTTTTTCATTTTGAATGTTTATTTGATGTCCGAATGCCAAGTATGAAGCCTTTGAGTCAATTCTTTTCAGGCCTTGGATTTTTTACTTGATACATCAAAAATTTCTAAGGAAAGAAATGGTGTTGATCATATGGAAGTGGTATTTGGGGAACAAAGAAAAGGTGATGCAAGGAATTCAGAAATCTATCGTGAAATGTGGAGCAAGGACCCTTCAAAAAACAAACAAAGTTCATTCCGGGTAATAGTTTAAGCTTTGAGTACTTAGATTATTCTTATCATGGCGCCTGGTATCACTGGTCACTTTACCCAAGTTTCTCTTATTAATTTGTGAATCTAAGTGTTCATGTTCAATTTCCTCTTATCTCCTCTTTGTGAGTTTAGAAGTTATTTATTGTTGTTGTTAGGGTTAGTGATATATTAACTTTTCAAAGTTCTACCAGTGTTCTTTCTAGACAGGTAAATCTGGAAATGATAATCAGTTTTCAAGATAAAACTGTTTTTGATTAGACTGTATTTTTCTTTTTTCCAATATCCCAAGTATGCTTGTGAGTCATCATACATTGCTATGTATTGTTGGAATTGATATGTTGATGATGAAAATATCATGTATCTCAGTTGTCATGATTCACTTGGTTGATGCCAATTGTTCCTCATATTCTAGATGAATATATAAGTTATTGTTAAGTCTCAGCCTCCCTTCCCGTATTGTTCTCTTCTCTTCCTGTATTGATCCCAGCGCCAAGAATAGCGATCCGTGGGAAAATCCCGCCTGACTCACGCCGTTTTCCTTCCTTAGTGAGACAGTTGATTTATGAAGGAATATGTGAGGGCAATAATACCTAATTTTGTAATTTAATTTTTTTTATTTGACGTGCTGTATAGATCTGTAAATAGAGATGAATTTCTGTAAAAAAACACAAGCTTTTCCCTCTCAAACTTACTGATTTCAACATGGTATCAGAGACACGATAAGCCGAGAAAACAACCTTCATTGCCGCGGAAGAACGATCGTCGATCGTCGGCCCTCCATGCATACGCAAACAAGCCGCGAGATTCTCGCGAGCGACTCACTCGGTGGGAACGAGAGACAGGTAGGCAAAGACAGCCTAACCTTGCACGGTGCCAACACCACCAGAGCTGCCAGATGCCACTGACACATTCTCTGGAGAATCCAGTCGTGGCTGCCTCACTCGTTGTTGGCATGCACGCAGGAGACTTTAGCCGCCTGGAAGTCACGCACGCGGGACATCTGGTTCCGTTTGGAAGAACCAACCACAAGAGCCGAGTACTACGTGCAAGACGAAGTCGAAGGACGAGCGAAAGCCGGGGCAGAGACTTTTGTTTGTGACTTGAGCGGGCGGAACCTTGCGGAAGAAGCCCCTTTGCGTGCCCTAGCTACTTGATCCGAGTCTTTTAAAGACTTGTTTCGGTTCGATTTACCCTGTAATTAAATCAAGAAGTTTGAGGACAAAAAATATTGGCCTTTATTGTTGTAACTAAAGATTAGGAGGAATTTTTTCGGGAAGCCTTCATTGCTACCCAGGATCGTACATATAGTCTTCATTACTATCATTTGATACCATAATGTCAGAAATTAATTTTTCCTAGAGTATTGACCAATTTGGGGATCCTATGGTGCACCAAGGATGAGGTGACCTCCAAAGCATGCAACCTTCCTATCGCTTAAATGAGAAGAACTATCTAAAGTGGTTTCAATTTGTGAAGACCTACTTAAAAGGGAAAGGGAAATTACATAACATCTTCGGAGGAGGATCAAAAGAAGGAGATCCTAATTTTTGGGTATGGGATATAGCAGACTCCATGATTATGTCATGGTTGTGGAATTCCATGACTTCAGAAATTAGCGATAGGTTTATGTTCGGTTTGCTCCTTTCTATTACAAAGGATATATGAAACGCCTTCAAACAAACTTTTTTGATCAAAGTAGGAAGCACAAAACAAGGAAGCAAGATCGTGACAGAGTATGCCACTCTTCTACAAAACCTATGGCAAGAACTTGATCACTACAGATGTATAGAGACTAGATGTCCAGAAGATGCTGCTATCCTAAAAAACTTTATTGAAAAAGATAGAGTTTATGATTTTCTTATAGGACTAAATGCAAAATTTGATCAAGAGTTCAAATCCTTGGCAAAGACGAGACACCATCATTAAATGAAACCATTTCTCTCATTCGCGTTAAAGAAAGCCGACAATAAGTAATGTTGGAATCAAAGGTTGTTAAAAGTTCAACAATGGTGATGAACAGAGAAGCACTATGTAATGAAAAAGGTAAAGACTTCTCAAAATTTGAAGATAGAGACTCACTTTGGTGCAGCTATTGTAATTAGTCAAGACATATAAAGAAGATGTGCTGGAAAATACATGGAAAGCCCCCAGTAAAGAGTGAAATCAAAGAAGTGAAAAAAGGAGCACATCACATGTCAACAATACAACATGTTAGCCTAACCCAGAAACACTGTCCAGCTTCAGAGAACTCAATAAAGAAGATATTGATAAACCAAACAACTCTTGATATCCCTTGAAACACCAAATGCATATTCCTTTCTTGCACTTTTAGATAAATTTTCTATTTTCATTGGTTTAAGTGCCTCTAGAAATCATTTAAAAGGATTATGGATCTTGACTCAGGAGCCACAGATCACATGACACTCCCCTACCCACTTCATCAACTATACTCCTTGCCCAAGTAATAAGAAAATCATCACTGGTGATAGTTCTCTTATCACAGTAGCAGGCCAATGAGACATACCCTTATCTCCCTCACTCTAAAAAATGTGCTCCACATATCTCAATTATCCACAAACCTAATATCTATACAGAAACTTACTAGTGACTATACTATTTATCCTTGCTTATTGCTTTTTTCTGGACTAGAGATCGGGGAAGAAGATTGGACTCTTTAAGGAGAGAGCTGAACTGTACTACCTGGAAGAATTAAAGACACTGCCTATGTTCATATTCACAGACAAAATAGTGGAAAATTAAATCAAAGAGCACTCAAATGCATCTTTGTTGGATATTCAACCACCCAAAAAGGTTACAAGTGTTATCACCCCCCACAAAAAAACCCTTATCTTTGTTTATGTTACCTTTGATGAATAAAATTCCTATTTTATCAAACCTCATCTTCAGGGAGAGACTGAAATTGAGGAAGATGAGGAAAGTGAGCTTGCCTCTCTTGACCTTCCTCCACCTCCTCAAACCAATCCTCCTGAAATAAAAAATAAGGAAACTGAAGACAAAGTTGTCAGTAGATTTGGGAATGTATATTTCAGGCGTACAAGTTCAAAATGTGCTCCGAAGCAGATCCAAAAATATGAACCATCTCCTGAAATTAAGGTAAATACAAATTCACCACCTCCTTTGTACCCCATAACTAACTCTATTTCCTTCAATAATTTTTCATCATCACACATAAACTTCCTGGTTATACTAGATATTTATATTTCTAATAATATTTTTGAGGTCTTATCTGATGAAAATTAAAAAAAATATCATGAATGATGAAATGCAGGCCCTAGAAAAGAACAATACGTGGGAAATTATCATCCTTCTGAAAGGAAAAAAATCAATCAGATGCAAATGTGTGTTCTCTGTAAAGTACATAGCTGATAGTACACTGAAAAAAAAAAAACAAAGCAAGATTAGTAGCGAAAGGGTATACTCAAACATATGACATTGACTACCAGGAAATCTTTACACCTGTAGCCAAGATGAACGCTGTCAGGATCCCACTCTCACTAGCAGCTAAGTGCAACTAACATTTGGAACAACTAGATGTAAAAAATGCATTCCTACATGGAGACTTGGAGGAAGAGATATTTATGGACATATCACCAAGATTTAAGGAAAAATCTAGAGGCGACAAGGTGTGCAGGTTGAGAAAAGTCTTATTTGGGCTAAAGCAATTACCTAGGGTCTGGTTTGGAAGATTGTCAAAATTCATGCTTCTTATTGGGTATCGACGGAGTCAAGGGGACCATACACTATTATTTAAACATTCAGGCTCAAGGGGAGTCACAATATTATTAGTGTGTGTGGATGATATTATCTTGACTGGGAATAAGTAAGAGGAGAAAGTTAGTTTAAGGAAAAGTCTTACCAAATAATTTGATATCAAAGAATTTAGTAGACTAAAATACTTTCTCGGAATTGAAGCAGCCCACTCCAGCAAAGGAATCTTAATTTTACAACAAAAATGCATTAAAGATCTTTTGAAGGAAATATGTAAATTGGCTTGTAAACTTCTACCAACACCAGTAGAACTAAATCTTAAACTGGGGTAAGCTAAAGAAGATCTAGTTGTAGATAAAGGGGCTTACCAAAGACTTGTAGGAAAATTGATCTACCTTTCCCTCATTAGACTAGATATAACATTTATTGTAAGTATGGTCAGCCAGTTTATGCAGAATCCAAAACAGGCTCATATGCAAGCGGTAGACAGAATACTGCACTACCTTACGGGAAAACCAGGGAAAGGGATTCTCTTTAGAAGAAACCACAGAGAACCCTAGAAGCGTACACTGATGTAGATTATGCAGGATCATCAGTAGACAAAAGATCTACCTATGGATACTGCACATTCCTAGGAGGAAACCTAGTTACATGGAGAAGTAAGAAACAAAATGTGGTGGCAAGATCTAGTGCATAAGCAGAGTATAGAGCCATGACCTTAGGAATATGTGAGTTACTATGGATCAAGATGATTCTAGAACACTTAAGGATCAACTGGGACAAACTCATGAAACTACATTGTGACAACAAATCAGCGTAGCTCACAATCCAGTCTAGCATGACAGGACCAAGCACATAGAAGTGCATAGACATTTTATATAAAAAAAAATAGACAGTGGACTTGTGTGTATCGACCATGTATCATTAAAAGATCAACTTGCAAACATCCTTACCAAAGGATTGGATAACTTTGCCTTTCTCAGAATGATTGTTAAGCTGGGAATGACAGATCTGTCTTCCCCAGCTTGAGGGGGAGTGTTAAATCTCAGCCTCTCTTCCCGTATTGATCCTAGGGCCAAGAATAGCGGTTCGTGGGAAAATTTGGCATGACTCACGCCATTTTCTTTCCATAGTGAGACAACTGATTTAGGAAGGAATATCCAAATATATGAGGGCAATAATACATTATTTTGTAATTTAATTATTTCTTTATTTGACGTGTTGTATAGATCTATAAATAGAGATGAATTTCTGTAATAAAACACAAGCTTTTCCCTCTCAAACATACTGATTTCAACAGTTATCAATTGATAAAGCTATGCTAATAACATTGTCATTCTTTTTAACTGCTGTCAAGTTCTAGTATTTGTTTAGGAGTGTTGATTGAGCATATAATAGCTTAATGCCCTTTCTTCTTTGCTGCAAACCTACCTGTCACAGTTAACAGATAAGTCATTTGTGGAAACTTATCATTCATCTGCAAAAGAACAAGATATCCTACAGTGTGTAGGATCTGGTAGTAGGTGAGTTTTCTCTTGCATAGTTTTTTTGGTTTGGATTTTGTCTTTGTTAGATTATGTTGTTTTTACAGGCAAGTCCGCTGATATCCATGCATACATAATGAAACTAGATACCAACTAGTTAGGCTTGCAATCTTTATTACACTTCCGTTACAATGTAACTTTTTTGTACCATCCTGCACTTGTGAAATAGGCACCAATTTTTAGAAGAATTACAGATCCGGGTTCTATGGCAATCATTAAATTGTATAATACAGCTCAAAGAAGTTGAATGCTCGATTTTTTTTATGCTGGTCTGGTATATGTTACTCCTTTCCTAACATATGATATTTGTATTTTGTTCATGTACATGCATATAGCTTTCTATCTGCATTCATTTACATGTGATGTAAGATGATTCTGTTGTTCAAAGTCACACTCGCCAAAACATAATGGGCTACTTGTACGAGTTAGTTTTTTTCTTGAATTTGTTTCAGAGTTTGAAAATATACTAAATATTTAACAAAGTAGATAACTTTTTCATGAAAATCTTAATGATATTTACGTTTAAAGCATAGGAACTCATGGAATTCCGATTTGCACATGTGGATTTCAGAGTTTCACGTCGGAAATTATTTTTCTTTGCGCTGTTGCTTCTGTCTACCATCATTCCCAGCTATGTCACCTTCAAAATCCTTGCTACTTTTTATTTCTACTGTTGTTTTAGGGTTTTACCGCTACTACCAATTGCTTGCCTTGCCTGTGCCTTTGCTCGTTGGATTACTATTACCTCTTATCTCTCCTTATCCCAACTACAATTCCGCCTCTTGTTAGCATACTACCCTTATATTTTATTCTAAGTTGTATTATAAACTCTAGGCCTATAACTATTTTGCATCAAATTGGCATTAGAGCATATGTTAGTGTCAACATGTCACTTAGAAGTGGTGTGAATTATCAGGGCCAACTGACATGTCACCAAAAGGAGGATACTCAGCATATTTTACAAAACCAATCAAGAGAGTTACTAATGAAAAAAGATCAACTGAACACAATAACAAATCAAATTAACCTTTCTTTTAACATAAAAACTGATCAACTACACTCACAAGAATTGGATAATGAGTTTAGCCTAAATTAAGAATTGGATATTGAGTTTAGCCTAAATTACCAAAATTCTACCCCCTTAGGAGATATCAAACTTACTAAGGAATAAATAATCAAGATAAACACCATAGGGACTTCACAAATGAAAATTCTGATAATCATCAATGACAACCTAGTTGGGGAAGTTAAGTTTCCTGTTGATATTGATGAGCAAATAATTGGAGAAGTTAAGGTTCATGCTTCTACTTTTGTTCTAAGGATAGTTTCTAAAGCTTTCTCTAATTGGGTAATGGATATAGAAACTCCCTTTAATTGACAAATGATGTTTGGAGGATGACAAGTCAAATTTATAATACTTAGATTTCTTGGTCAAGCACATATGCATTGGATAGATGAAGAACGACAAATGAAGCATTCAAGACTAAAATCTATCAAAACATAGATGAAAATAAAAAATATTATTAAAGGAAAAAAATACTTACCCATGATAATAAAGAAAATTAATAATACAACTCAGAAATACATCGATTCAATCGTGGCCGTAGATCGACGGCCACGTCTCTGATAGACTTTCCACGCTCTGATGTCCCCATCATTTTCCCGGGCTGGGAGAAAGCTCGACTCCGTCGAGTAAGTGTCTTTGGAGCTCTCGTAGATCTCCAATGCATCGGGGTCAATCTGGTACAGCTCTTCACAATCCAACCATGTATCCTATGACTCGGGCTTTCCTTTCCACCTGATCAAGTACCTACGTTGTCCACCTTCCATTGTGGAGATGATATCATCACTCAGGATCGAGTCTACCTTTTCTGCCATGGATGATTTGGGAATATTTGGTAGTGGAGGTAGGTTTGGGTTCTCACACGGTGGGGTCACACAAGACTGCTGTATGAGTGGATTTGGTGGGTTGAAATCAGAACCTTCATATGCAACTCGATCTTCTATGTTAAAGGAGGGATTTGAATTATACAGGCAGATCTACTACGTAAGCATTATCATTGATTTTCTTAATTATTTTGAATGGTGCAGCACTCTTAGCATGCAACTTCTTAACTGTTCCCTGCGGGAACCGTTCCAGACAAATCCGCACCATCATGGAGTCACCAACCTCAAAAGTTTTAAATCTTCGTTTCAGATCAGCATATAGTTTGTAATCATTATTGCTCTTTTCAATTTTTCGTGCAATTTTTTTATTAAGTTCATGCATATATGATGCAAATGATGATGCAGACTCAGAAATCCTATACCTAGAACATATGGGTATAAGGTGTAGTGGTTGTCTAGGTTTGAACCCGTACACAATCTCAAGAGGTCTTAGGCTAGTGGTTCGGTTCACAGAATTATTATAGGCAAACTCAGCAGTAGGGAGATTGTAATCCCAATCCTTAATATGCTCGCCGACCAAAGATTGTAATAGATTGCCCAAGCTCCTATTGACTAACTTGGTTTGACCATCAGTTTGGGGATGAAAGGCACTGGAAAATTGCAGTTTAGTGCCCATTTTCATCTAAAGAGTTTTCCAAAAATAGCTAGTGAATTTCACATCCCGACCCAATACGATGGTTTTGGGTAAACCATGTAATCGGACGACCTCATTGAAATAGAGCTTGACAATGTGAGAGGCGTCGTACATTTTGGAATAAGGTAGGAAATGAGCCATTTTGGAAAATCGATCTACTACAATACAAATGGCGTCATTCCAACGGATAGTTTTGGGCAGGCCTAAGATAAAATCCATGTTAACATCCTGCCAAGGGCAACTAGGGACAGGCAGAGGAGTGTACAAACCAGTGTTTTGTTTGTGTTGTTTGGCCAGTTGGCAGGTGTGACACCTACTGACCATCCGACCGACATCTCTCTTCAGGCTGGTCCAATAAAAACGATACTCCACGACTTCAATTATTTTGTCCCGATTGAAGTGCCCAGCGAGGCCCCCGGCGTGGAGTTCCCAGACAAGAAATTCCCTAAGGGAGGTGCTAGGGATGCAAAACTTTTGGGCTTTGAAAAGATAACCATCCTCCAAAAGAAAATCATCCACAAGGAGCGTGCTGCCTGTGGACAAGAGAGTAGGTCTCCTTGAAGTCGGGGCATTCCAAATAATCCCTCTTTATTTGGTCAAATCCTACGACTTCAGCTCTCAGCTCAGTGGTAGTCATCATACGACGACTGAGAGCATCAACAACTTTATTCTCAACTCCCGTATTATGTCTATGGGTATAAGTGTACTCCTGAAGGAACTCTACCCAACGACCGTGACGTGCATTCAACTTATTTTGGGAGTTGATATAACATAGAGCTTCGTGATCCGAGAAAATGATGAACTCTTATAAGAGCAAGTAGTGTCGTCAATAACGAAGAGATTGGATCACATCGTAAAACTCTTTGTCATACGTGGAATAACGCTGCTAAATATCATTTAGCTTTTCACTGAAATTGGCTACTAGGTGACCTTCCTGGGAGAGGACTCTAATTCTAACCCCCGAAGCGTTGCAGGTTACTTTGAAGACTTTGGAGAAATTAGGAAGTCTCATCACTTGGGCTTCCACCATCTTTTTCTTAATCTCTTCAAAAGCTCTGGTGGCCGCCGGGGCCAGTGAAAATCACCCTTATTTAGGCAATCATTGATAGGAGATACGATAGTGCTAAAGTTTCGAATTAATCTTTAACAGAAGGTGGTTAATCCGTGGAAGCTACGGACTTCCCGGATGTTCTGAGGGACAAGCCATTCAACAATGGCTCTCACCTTCTCGGGATCTGCAGAGACCCCTTGGGCTGATACGATGAAGTCCAAAAAGATAATGCGATCTACAAGGAAGGTACATTTCTTAGGATTGGCATAAAATTATTCATTCCTTAAGACCTCAGAAACTTGCCTTAAGTGGTCCAAAGTGCTGGCTCACCGACTGACTGTAAATAAGAATGTCGTCAAAATAGATGATGACAAACTTTCTCATAAATGGGCGCAATACTTGAGTTATGATCCTCATAAAAGTACTCTGGGCGTTACTTGTCAGAACCCAAGATCTACCTTGAGAGAATTTTGTTCGATCTTTTAAATCAATCAACTACCAGAGCTATCTATAGTCATCAATCAGTGATAAACAATCTAACAAAAATCTATAATTTAAAATATCATGTAAACATTTATTCATTCCCAAAAGTCATTTACAATACTCAGAATCTATGCATTAATCACATATATCTATCCTGTCATGAGCACAAAAGAATAGATAAAATAAAAGAAAAAAATAGAACCTGAAGAACCCTGATCAACCTCACACTCCTGCTCTCTTGCCATGACCTGAAATTATTAACCACATATAATGAGCTTAAAAAACTCAGCAGGTCACCAACCTATAACTGAAATCAAAGCACGATACGGAATTAATATGCATGTCAATCAATCAAATAATATCAGTCATTTACACATGATCATTGAGTCAATGCAGAAACAGAAATCAATGCATAAATAGTATTCAGTACAGAAACTGTAGTCAATACAGATACAGTTGAATCCACAATTATCAGTGATAGAATCAGTGAACAGTAGAAAAACCCATAAAGCTCAATGAACTAGTACATACATTAAATCTTTAAAGGAACCATCGTATCTATAACATCAGTTAATTTAATAGAGAAATCGTCGTATCTAAAAACCTCAGTCAAATCATTAAAGAAATCATCGTATCAGTAATATCAATCAAATCAATAAAAAAAATCATCTCCATCAATAATATCAATTGGTATAAAATCGTATAAAGCATCAATCAATACATCGTTAATAACTGTCAAAATCTGATTAATGAAATAAAATCATATAGGAAAATACACTTGCTATTTAGTTATTCGATATTACAATTACATGCAATCTAGTTAATCTATATCACGTGCTTAGTGCAGCACATGCATAATGTTAGTACAATGTCTCAGTGGTATCAATGTCTATATCAATATCAGTAACAATCCAGTGATATGAGCAATAATGTTATAACAGTGAAATCGTGCAGTAACAATAAATCCGTACAGTAACGATAAATCCGTACAATATCAATAAATCCGTACAATATCGATAAGAACAATGCTTAAAACATGCATTCCAGTAGTCATACTCAACAAGTAGAAGCGCTGGCTATTACAGTGTTTTTTAATGTTAATATCAGTGTTAGTAAACCGTTGGCTCAGTAAATAGAGTCCTCACCCTTTGCCCATCGGCACAGTAGTAATCTTCTTCTAACTCCCAATCAGTGTATCACGTGAGTTAATATAGGATAACACCGAACCGCAATATTTAAAAGAAAGCCCGTCGGCCCACCATCCTATACAGGCAAATCAATCTCCAACCAATGCGTCAACTAATATTTACTTGTTTATTTCACACACATATGATATTATCAATATACTATAACAGTAATAGCGACCAGCTATTACTCAAGCACATATCTACAAACCTTTAAATGCATTATAACAAATAATGCATAATTAAACTTAATTAAGATGATGCCAAAATATCATAATGGTATACAACAAAGAATCTTATTAGACAAAAATGCATATTTTTAAAAAATTATCAAATCACCGGAAATCGTGTAAAACATCATTTCAAAACTTTAATTGTACTAAAACACTATTTTCAACATCCAGATAAGTTTCTAATCGATAAAAACCCCACAAAATTTAGAATACCCTGTGAAAATTTTTTCAGAAAATATTCAAAATGTGCAAAATCATCATTTTTACAACATACCAAAAGTTACGCGGTAAAAGTTTCGTCAATACAAAGATATGCACATTTTCGATAACGGAAACACAAATCTGAACAGAAAAATACCAAAACACGAAATCTTCGAAATCAGAAATAGGATATGGATTCCTTACTGCGAGACAAATAATTCTTCCAACTACGTCGACGGATGAAAATTGTTTCGCGGCCTCTGGAATCAAGCTTTTTCTTTCTCTTTCCTTCTCTTTCTCTCTCCAGCTTTTCTCTCTCTTCAAAACGTGTCAAACAATTCTTAAATAGAGAAAAATATATTTTTGTTCGTACGGAGGATATTTACGTTCGTATTGAGACGATCTCCTCTATTCACATATCATACGGACGATATTTTTCGTTCGTTCCGGGACGATGGACTCTGCCAAAAAAATTTATTCAGTTCGTACAGACGAACTCACTATTCGTACAGACGAACATGTATTTTGTTCAGTTCGTACAGACGGTTCGTACAGACTAACTGCACAAAAAATCTTGACATTCAAGGGTTTTACATTACTTAACCCAAAAGACATGACTAACCACTCGTAGAGACCATCCTTGGTCTTGAAGGTAGTTTTCCACTCATCTCCGGGTCGGATCTGGATGTGGTGGTATCCACTCTTGAGATCAATTTTGAAGAATAGAGAGGCACCCATCATCATATCGAGAATATTGTCCAAGGAAATGATATTTGACGGCGATTTTGTTGATAGCACGGCTATCAACACACATTCTCCAAGATTCGTCCTTAGGAGTAAGAAGGGCCGGCATTGCGCAGGGACTAAGACTTTCCTTAATGAAACCTCGCTGCAGTAACTTATATATCTACTTCTTAAGTTCGACATGTTCCGTAGGGTTCATGTGATAGTGTGACAGGTTAGGGAGGGAGGCTCCAAGGATGAAGTCTATGGCATATTGAATGTCTTTGAGTGGAGGTAACTGATCTGGGAGATCATCGAGGAAGATATCAGGATACTATCCCAGAATGGGTTGGACTTTATGAGGAATAGGTTCGTCAGATTCGGTGGGAATCTCACGACCCACGAAGGCGTATAGAGGTGCGCATTAAGTAACCTCGGAGTCCAGAGCCTTGGCGGTGACCATGTTCAGTCCTTTCTTGGACTTAATAGGGTTGGATTTTGAGTCATCCGTAACTTGGGGCTGCGATGGCAACAGTTTAATCTTTTTGTCTGCATGTTTAAACACGCAAGTGTTCAAACGCCCAAAAATGTGGACATCGTTATCATAAATCCAGGGGCGACCCAAAAGGATTTGTCCAACATTCATAATCAGCACATTGCACCAAGCATTCTCCTTATAGTCGGCAAAGGAGATACGTACGATGCTTTGTTCTTTCACCTCCAAGGCAGTGAAGTTGACCCATGCTACCTTATATGGGTTGGGGTGATGAACGACAGAAAGACCCAACTTGGATATCATGCTTGAAGATACAACATTTATGCATCTACCACTATCCACGATCACCTTACAATTCTTATCCTTGATTTTATTGTAGGTGTGAAAAATCACCGTCCTACGCCAGTCATCAGTGGGAGTCGGGCGTGATAGCGTGCATCTCATCACACAGATGGGAGATATATCCAATTTTTGAAGGCAGTGGAGGACAACAGTATCATCACCCTCCTCGAAGAATTTGCCTTCATCCTCGACTTGGTGGATCTGATCAACCTCGGGCTTGAGATCGTCCTCAGTAATCTCCTCGATGATCGAGACTTTATACGGACTGGAGCACTGAGAAGAGATATGCCCATACCCTTGGCATCGAAAGCACTTGGTCCCGGGACTAGACCGAGGGGCTTCCGAGGTGGGAGGTTTATTCATAAAATCAGATCGAGGTGCAGGAGGACCCGTGGGTGGTCGGGTAGTGCTCCCTGAGGTGGGTTGGGCAGCAGGATTGTGAGGAGTGGAGCTATCGGACGGTATGTAGGAAGGCATAGAGTCATGTGAACGGCTCGAGCGCTGGGAACAGGTCTCCTCCAAATCTAACACTAGGTTGTAAGCATTCTCTAGGGTAGTGAAGTTTCAGGCAAAAAGCTCGTTGTGAAGTTCCTCTCGCAACCCGGTACAAAACATAGACAAGATATGCGCGGGGGTGGTAGAGGTCCCCCCTTTGCAGCGAATCAGGTAATCATTGAAGGATGCGATGTACTCTTTGATTGGTTTGTTTCCCTGAGTCAGCCTATTCCACCTATCGAACAACCTAGGGAAGTACGAGGGAGACAAATACTTCTGCTTAAGTTCGCGCTTCATGGATGGCCAATCAGTGATGTGGTAATCGTTTCTGGCTTCCCTAAGGGTTTCTAAGTTGGCTCAAAACTGACTCGCCCTACCCGTTGTTTTCATCTCAGCAAAACTAACATTCCTAACCTCAGAGATATTATACAACTTAAAGAAACTGTCCATACATTTGACCCAGTCCAGGAAGAGCTGGGGATCGAGAGTGCCATCAAAGGTAGGAGCATCGACTTTAATATTCTTCATGAGTGGTATGCCAGGATCATGACGAGGGTCATGTCTAAAGTTAGGAACTTATGATTGGCATGATGCTGCCTCTCAACCGGGTAGGTATCATCCCTATACATAGAAGGTGGCCTATATGTGGTGTAGGGGGTAAGATGTTCTCTAGATCGCTCAAGTGTATCAAAATGCTCAGTGGTGTTTCTACGAAGCTCGGTTAGGTCGGCTTGGTTCTCTTTGAGTTGCTGGCTAATGTTGTTCATTTGGCCTACCAACAAGTCTAAAGTTCTACCAAGTTGTTCCGGGTCCATTGGAGTTCACTACGGGACACCTACGGTGACTAGGATGCAAAAGACAACAAATTATATGATTAAAACACACTTACGACTTGCAAAATGAGTGCAGGAAATGTAAGGAAATCAACCTATAAAAGGGTTAAATAAAGTAAATGCAATGGTGGAACAAATAGCAAAGTAAAATGATGATAAAGGAAACTCTATGATGGATCATAATACATGCAATAAGAGCAAACCTAGCTCTAATACTAGATGATGTAGGACTAAAATGTTTTTAATGGATGCAATAAGAATTTGCACGATTCCTTGATAAGAGCAAGTATGATTAAAGCTTTTAGCAATTTAAAACGATAAAATAAAACAAGAAAGGGGTGCCTACGCTTAGGCTAAACCACTTGCCAAATGCTTGATTTATCAAAATAACGTAGAATATCAATAAAATGCAAATTAAGTAGCTTTCAAAAAATTCCTACGCTAACAATGAGATTAGAAGCATAGAGATCAAACTCAAGCCCTACGATTACTAGGCTCGACAGAAATAGATGAACAAGACATTCATGAATCAATCATATCACAAGAACAAGTTAGACAATGAAAATATGAGAGAAAGAAGATTGATAAACCCTTATCACGGTTGGGTTGCAAGCCTCCACTAAACGGTGCCATGTTGTTCTTTTATGACCTCGACAAGGGTGTCCAGAATGCGCTCGATCCACGCACTCTTCGACGATGTTGTCGATGTTTGGATTGACGTCGAAGAAGGTAGAGTGAAGGATGCTAACAGACCCTTGTTCGTCGTAGGAGAAACCATAATCAAGATCTGGATCGGCCATGCATGACCTTTGAAGGTTGAAATGTTGAAGACGATCGTCGATGCTCCCCTTGAAGACTCCTCTTGAGAGGGAGAAGATAATCTTGAGAAATCAAGAGGGGAAAGGGGAGGGAGGTGGCCGGCCAATGATGAGAGCATGGGTAAGAGATTTGGTTCAAATTTTGGGAGAGGAGGTGGAGGGAATTATGATTCAAACACTTCCTAATTATCCTCTTGTTTGAGAATAATTAAAGGAAGAGATAGAAGAGAGAAAAGAGAGAGGAGGAAGGCAGGCATAAAGGGTGGGAGGGGATTGATTTATTTCCAATGAAAAAGTTCTCCAATTGGAAATAAATTAAGGAGGTGGGGCTAGGGAAGGGGCCGGCCAAAGGAGGTAGAGGGGGAAAGAGTTGAATTATTTTCAAAGAGGAGGAATGGGGATTGGGGAAATAAATTTCCCAAATCCAACCTATAGGGGCTGGCGGCAATGGGGGAGTTAATTGGGCTTAATGGAAGGGAATTAAGGTTTCTTAATTTGGGTTTAGGAATTAGGAAAAGTTTTAATTAAATCCAATTTGAATTTGAAATTCAAATAGGTTTAATTTAGGAATTTTCCTAAAATAGATTTCCTAAGTTAGAAAAGAAATTTTCAAATTCAAATTAAATTGAAAGTTGAAATTAAGCCTTCCCAAATTAAGGGGGATCATTTATGGAAGGTGCTCAAGGTGGGGATTTGAATTACGGAGGGAGAGCAAGGGGAATAGGGTCGGCGGGTGGTGGGGATTTGTGTGGGATTTCAGTGGGTGGGGGGAAGGAGGGGTTCAGTGAGGGTGGAGGGCCGGTGGTTCTAAGTTTCGAGTAGAGCTTGGACTGTGGTGGGGGAGGGGAAGATAGGGTGGGCGGTGGTGGTGGGAGTAGGAAGAGAAAGAGATAGAAATTAAGGCCACGAACCCAACTCTTCTAGGTTGGTGGGTGATGCATAATTCTCCCTCTCCTAGGGATCACACTCCGATCTCTCTCAAGTTCTCATAAGAACTCAAAACATGTGAAATTTTTTTATCATTTAATCATTAAGATGAAAAGGGAACAATGGAACTATATATAGCCTCGTACAAAGACTCAAGAAAATAAAAAAACGACAACGCCCACTGGACTTACAGACGACCTCCCTTAAGTAAGGGGTAAAAACGGAAACACTAATAAAACAAATACAACATGACATAATAATAAAGAAAATAAATAATACAACTCAGAAATACATTGACTCAATCGTGGCCATAGATTGACTGCCACGTCTCTTATAGAGTTTCCACGCTCTGATGTCCCCATCAGAAGTGCATCAGGCTTGTTGTGTGATAGAAAAGTCCCCCCTCAAACTTAAGGGAAAATTTTATAAGATGGTGGTTAGACTTGCAATGCTTTATGATGCAGAATGTTGTCCATTAAAAAAGAAGCATAATATTAAGTTAAGTGTTGCAGAGAAGAGGATGCTCAGGTGGATGAGTAGCTTTACTTTTAGAGACATAATACAAAATGAGAATATACGTGAAAAGGTTGGAGTAGCTCCAGTGGAAGATAAGATTAGAGAGAGTCGTCTTTGATGATTTGGTCACATAAAACGGTGGCCTTCCGATGGCCTGGTTAGGAAAGTAGATGTATTAGATTTGACTTATGTTAAAAAAGGTAGAGGTATATCTAAAAATACTTGGTTAGAAAATATTAGAAATGATCTTTCTTTATTAGATTTAAATGAGCATTTAACTCTTTATAGGACACAATAGAGAAAAATGATTCATGTAGCCAACCCCACATAATGGGATAAAGGCTTGATGATGATGTTGTTGTTTTTCATCTTGCATCTCATTCCAATTTGCATCAGAAACCGCAACCCCCTTACTGTTCTACATCATTGTTTAATTTAGTTGGTCTTTCTTTTTGAGATGCTGAAATTTAAACTAAAGGTTGATAGTGTTTTGTGAGTTTTTAGAATCCTAAGCCTTGAAGCCTCATTCTAACCATTGTTACGAGATGTTACATGAAAAGATAGTTTAGATGTCCTGATGTTTTCCTACCTGTTCATCAAGTTGCCACGTGAACTAAATCTCTTAGCACGTTGGCCCTGTTATTTAGGTGTCCACTTGGATTTGGGAGCTGCATGCGATGCAAGATGTGTAACTTAGTTAATATTTCAGTTATATGTTGGTTATTTTGTGCAATTATGGTTCATCTAACTTACCATTCTTAAATATTCACTAAACTTATCTATCCATCAGTCGTCTGATTACAACTGCAGCTAAATATGGGGTTGATGTTACCATATTTATTAAAACAGTTGATTTGCTTGCTGTAATGTCTTTTTTTGTTAAGGAACTCATCTTTCTTTCCGTAACAAGTTACCAATTATTATGTTAAGAGGAATTCCCTAACTCAACCCAGTAGTTTATAGGCTATGTTTTCGTAAAAAAAGGAAAAAAGAAAGTAAAGGAAAGAAGAAAAAACTATGTTTTATTTGTCATCATTTGGATGGCTAGTCATTTTAATTTGATTGCTATATTTTCCGATTTCATGTTCTTGAAACCTTTTTATTGGTATATCCTCTTCAAACAAAGAAAGCTTTTATTGCTATGCTTTCTTCATGTAATCAATTATATCTGATAATTTGATTTGTACTTGTTTGTCTTATTATATTCCTGTCATTCCAGGGAATACTTGAAGGTCCCTTTGAACACAAAGGAGCAGGTTCCCTCGAAATTTGGAATGGTGAATCCTAATCTCCAGCAAAAGGTCCTAGAATCCTTGTTTAATGTCCCTGAAATGTCCTGTGTATTAAACAGCATGAGCTGGAAGGAGGTCGTAAAGAAAGTTGAATCATTTGGTCAAGGATTGGAGTTCGGTTTTGAAGGGGTTTCAGAACCTTCATCAGGGTCTAGAGGTGGTTTTGATTTTTGCATTTTTTTTCTCTTTGTGCTTTTTATCAATTAGGCTTGCATTAAATTCTTTGTTTCAGTCTTACTAAGAAGAATGTTGCATCTTATTGTTTTGATGGCATGCCTCAATCATTATATTTCGGACTATTTCTTAGCAGTTGAATTTTTGTTCCGACTATTTTAGCTTGAAATCTTTTAAATGCTCTTTATTTAGTTGTACAGAAGTTCTGAATCCTTTTGTGCTAATTTCTTTAACCTACCATTTTTTTTGGGATAAAGGTTCTGAATCCTTATGTGCTAATTTCTTTAACATACCTTTATTCTTGTGATAAAGAAAGCTACTCTATCTATTCAAAATCTGTGAACATGCTGCGTCTTTGTGTTAGTGGAATCATTTCAATTTTGGCTGCCATCTAACACAAATCTACTCGAGCTTTTTGTTTTGGTAGAGGATACAAATTTATGGTTTGTTTTCCCTCTTTACTGTTGTAGACACTAAACATTTGATGTTCCGTTGCATGCGCAGCAGTATTCCTGAGGCCATCATAACCATCGATATCTTGCAAATGTAGTTAATTATTGATCTATTACTAATATCTACCACGGTCCATGAAGGCCATGGCTTTTGGTGGTGTTCTCTACTGTTGCTCTAAAGCTCAGGAATGATTTGTTCAATCCTCCATTATGACTAATGCATGCTTATGTAGAAAGAAGAGGAATGTGTTGTCAATCTGATGGTAGTCTTTGCCACTTAATTTCTTCTCTTTTTTTCTTGAATATGTATTCTATAGCTGCCAAGAGAGAGAAACCCATGCGTGTGGGAGTTTTGGATTATGCGGGGGGAGTGATTAGAGAGAGAGAGAGAGAGAAAATGAAGATTTCAATATTTTGTGAAATCGGGAACAAAGATCTCATAAGGAGCAAATTGATAAGAGAGAAATTGTTGTAATATATATAGAGAGAGATAGAGAGACTAGTGGAAATCTTCAAAATTTCATCCATAATTCAATAATCCAAATATTATCCATTCAACCTTTATTTATAGAAATAGTATTTCAGGATAAAATCAAATTAATTTAAGTTCTAAGATAAATAGCTACTGAAAATCTTATTCTCTGATTTAATTAGAGATAACCTAACTATTATTGCAACAAAATTGTAATACATTATAGAATGTTCTAAGATACTAGTGTATTTTAGAAATAATCTAGAATAATTTTTTTATATCTTGTACTGCATCAATTCCCATAAAATTCTTCTCCTAAAAGTTATGTTGAACGCTTTTCTTGGAAGCTTGGCTTCCATAGCAGTGGCTTGGCAGTGGAGTTGGCTCATGAACATTTCTCATCTCATCAGCATGAGTAGTCTAAACATAGAGTACAGGTGCTTTTGATCTGGATATTGCCATGCAGTACGTATCTTTCTCAAAATCATATTATAAAAATCCCACTAGGAATATGGCTGTTACAAAAGCTGTAACACGAATCCAATTCGTGCTTTGGTGATGAAATATGCAACAGTTCTTGAAACATATGGATGGATATGCATTTCTGAAGAGGATTTTTGTAAGAATATCTGAACTTTTTGATAAGAGTGATGAACCTATTTCATTATCTCAATAAAACCAGCACCAAAAGATGCATCATTATCTACAATGTGTGGGCACAATCTTCTACTTAGCCAAAAAAATTATTTAGGCAGAAACTCAGGGTTTCTGATCATCATCATCATCATCATCAGTCTCCTTGGCCGTCTTAATCATCATTGTAATGATTTCATATACTCTCAATAGAAGGTACAAATATTTTGATTGTTGGAGGTGATGACATGTATGCATGAATTTTTCAGAATTGACTTAGGTTCATGATAAGATGATTTTAAGTTGGAATGGATGACACAATATACACAACCATCATAAATTCTATACTGATAGCATCCATATTCTTTGTGAGACACTATCATGATAGGAATATTGATAATAATTAGATGTATCAACATTGTTATATTTTGAAAGTCATTTATAATATTTATGAGTTTAATGATGATTGGAATGATAGCATTATTATAATGTATGACTCTTTGAAATCATTTGACCCATTGTATTAAAACTCCTTGTCAAGTTAATACAATGAAGAATTATGATCATACATGTGACCACGAGTGTTGACCTACATATCAAATATGTGCGAAGAAGGCGAAACTAGCGACTAAAAATGATGGTCGGCGCGTGCGACGCGTTACTTGAAGGGTCAAACGACTTCCAATCGTTGAACATTTGCACCGTTGCGATCAGACCATCGAATTCCCCTTAATAGAAGTCCCTCACAGCCGAATCGGATGGGACCGGTCAAAATTGGTGATCGACACCCGAAAATGACGCACAATGCTATCCAAACGACGATCGATTGCAAAAAGGATTTCGTCGTTGCGTTCATAACGTTTGAGTCAGCTAAAAGAGACTATAATTTCGGAACGTTTGCTTTCGACGCGGATTCCAAGACAACGATGCACAAATTTTGACAAATTAAAGATGAGAAACTTATAATGATGAGAAGAATATATTTCCAATCTCTAAACACATTCATGATGATATTTAATGTTTTGTACTCAGATGCATATGAATTCATGAAACATGTCAATAATTTGTTATGTCAATTCCCAGGTAAATAAGGAGAGCTCCATAGATGAGTTTATATGTTTGTGATGCGTGTCGCCTAGCATAGTTTATGCATCTTATATATGCTATTTTTCTTTGTTTTATTAATGCCATGGTGATAAGCAAAGAACTTCTAGGTTTTATTTTTTCCTCTCTTTTTCTGGAATTTGGTGATGGTGTGAACTGGATAATGGTAAGGAATGGATATGGGTGGCTATGATTTGGATGCAATTACCTTTAGAAAATTTAGCTTTGATATTAAATGATTTGTAGGAAAAATGATTTAGTCGTAAGTTGTTGTTGAACCTTGATATGATCACCTTAATCGATCTTCATTTTCTCTTTGAATTTCCTTGATATCTCTATTTAGATGTGAGAGAATTGAAATAGGAATGAGGTGTTTATACTTTGGTCACAAAAAGGATGCTAAGAATCTTTGCTTCTTCAAGAAACACATCAACGAGAAGAAATATGCTAATTGGGTTGTTTTTGGGAGTTATTTATGGCAATTAAGGAGTGAGGAGTTGGAATTCTTGAATTTCTGGGAAAAGAATCACCTGTATCAATGTCAAATGAATTATTAACAAGCACCTTCATTCTATGCTAAGAAACTTACTTTTCTGATGAACCAAAATTATCCCCGACTATATAAAAGTATCAATTTGGTCTCTTTGATTCTTTAAATAGGAATCAAATTAGTCCTTTCTTGGGATCATTAAATCTTTATTTGAAAGGTCAAGGGACTAAATGAACTTTTAAATAGTCGAGGATTATTTTGGTCCTTATCTCATTCCATGTTACATTGAAGTTTGTGGTCAAACCTACATGGATTTGATACCAAATAGTGATGGCTATAAGAAGAATATAGTTCATTTAACTATACCCCTATGATGTCCTTTTATCCTTGGGGATTGCATTTTTCAGGTTGAAGGGCTTGTTTCATTACTTATTCTGGCAGTGATTGCAGACTTTGATCCTCTACTTGAAAATAGTGACATCTTTCATTTATTATTTTGGATAAAAGCTGCATTTTTTGTGGCTGCATGGAAACACGAAAAGAGTAAGGAGAAGGTCATGAAACTAGAGGCCAAAACAATGAGGAGAACGCAGGCTTCGAAAAGTCATGCTCACCTCATTTGAGAGAGTTTGTGGTCCGGGTTAAATTTGTAGAATATATATTAGATTGCATATAAGAGATTTTCTAGAGATACCCTGATTTTGCAAGTGGATATTTACCATAGGTGAATGCCCCTGTGGTTAATTTTCTCTCGAGATAATGAGAAATTTTTATTAAGGCTATTCGATGAGTGATAAATGTTGATCATGTAATAACAACAATTTAGAATTTAAGAATGAGAAAATATACTACCTTTAGCTTAAAGAATGATTGGGTAAATAATGACAAGCTACAATTAAGATCCTATGATTTTTTCCTCTCGGGTATTCATGGAATCTAGTGTATGTTGTCAGTAGAGTTGTTCAACACAACTTGATCAAAAGATTCTTGTCGGCAGTCATGGGTTGTGTCATCCAAGGGGATCTTGTAGACCTGTGAAAGACATCTGTTTAAGGGGAAATTTAAGTCGATTTAACTAATAGAGAGCTTTGTGCTCTATCAAGTGCATTATATATATAATTTTTTTATATTTTTTTGTTATTTCTATCAAGTGCATTATATGATTCACAATTTAGGGGGTTGGAGCCATTGGGGAATTCCATATATTACTGCTAAATAATCGTGTCATTTTATGGCTAAAACACCTAATTAAAGGTCCTTGATCATAATTTTTATTTAGTGATATTATTTGGTAGCATCCGATTATAGGATATATGTCACATCCTTAATGATGACAAATTTTATGAGAGTAATTATAGCAATATGCTCAACACGATATTATCTCTTTATAAGCCAATATTAAACTTAAATTTCTTACCCTATGAAACTATTGCGAGGGGTGAATAAATTATTTCTTTTAGCTTTAGGGTGATATATTTCGGTTGAATATTTTTATGATTTATGTTTTATTTATTTATTTATTTTTTTTGGAAGTTGGGCAACAATATTTTATTTTGCAGTTTGATAGCATTTTGAAAATAGGATATCCGCTTGTTAAGATTTAATGTAAACATTGTCATCATTAGGGTTTTAAATAATTTTAATTTGTCACATTTAACTCTCAAGGTCCTAGATCATGTAAACGATCTTGGGTCTTCAACTTCTCAATTTTAACCTTGTTAATTCTTTGATCAATTTTTATGCCATGCGACTTTAAAAAAAAAATATCTCTGACATTTATTTCATCACTATTTTTTATAGTTGGCAAAGAAGATTATCATGCTTTTAGGAGTGTCGCCAAAAAGAACTGGGACACAATGAGAAGTTATTACCACAAAGTGAGATGCTCGTGTTAAATATAATTTTATTTTACTTTTTGCGTGGAATAGAATATATTTTTTTAAGCTCATTGTGAATTACAATTCTCACTTTCAGGCTACTCTGGCATATGCAAGGGGAGAACGGGCTCAAGCATCCTATCTTTCAGAAAAGGTATTCTCTAGAGCCTTATGATTGAAATACATCTGCAATGGTGAAATCCATCATTTTAGGCATTTTATTTATTGATAGAAATGTACTTTAGGTAAATGGTATACAACATCATACCGAATGGTGCTTGATAAGAGTTGCTTGTGAACGTTCTGCATTTTGTTTCTTGGTACTTGTAGCCTTGTAAGGTGTCCATGGTATGCATCTCCTAGCATTTATCTTGTCCGTTGCAACCCCATCTACTGACTGCATGCTCAACTTTCCAAGTTTTACCTTTGTTAAATGGAGTTTGTTGTCTTTTTTTTAAAAATGAAAATGAAGCATTGATTAGTATCATACAAGGTTTAAAATTGCTCAATTGTGCAATGAGGCATTTTTTTTTTCATTTGTAAGACTAGGTAAAAACCTTAAGAGGTATTTTGAGTCGTAAGCCTTACAATAAAAAAAACGACGGAACCATGGGATCTTGATCGGGCCCATCATCCATTCCCCCACCATCCGCTTTAAGTGAACGATGGTGAAATTTCTATTTTAAATATAAAATTTTCCCAAATATCCCAATCCAAATCTTCAAATCTTTTAAACCAAATTCTTCAATTTTCAAATTCAATTTCTACCAATATCATAAACCCATGCTGCTACTATATGCCAGATAACACGTATATCCGACGTATCTGACCAACGACTAGCCTTAATCGAAAGTTCTCTCTCGTGATCGGGAGGGGTAATTAACTATAGGGGCTTGCGCCTATAGGAAACCAGAACTCAGATCATAAAGTCCTCGTAAAATGAGGGCGAAATCTCTGGGTAGTGTCTTATCTACAAACCCATCTGCCTTCCAAAATTTACCCCGGAACCTAGTTCGTTAACACTCCCTCGCCGAAAAAGAAAAAAGCACGGCGGGGAGGCCGGGGCCGAATTTTCGGAGCCCACATTCTTAATCAATAATAATAAATAATTGAATGATCAATATTCAGATCTTCTTATTGCAAATCAGATTGTGTGATCTCATTATCATCATCTATGAACTATTCATCATATGATGAAATGTCATCACAAAATAGGGGATCCTTGTCACCTTTTCAAATTTTCTATCTTTTTATCTTGAGTTCATCCTAAGGGTTGTCAGATGGTTGTTCCTTTTAGTTTGAACTTAATTATATGTGCTCTAGTTATACTTATGCCTAGATGATAAGCATGTAAATCCTAATACCTTAAGCATGTAAGTCCTAATACCTTAATAGTAAAATGATGTAGCTCTGGAGTGTCATTATCCAATTGAATCTATCATTCAACTACTTTTGAAAGACAAAGGTGTAGTTAGAACTTATAAATTTAGAATTTGAAGGGTCCTTATTTTAATTAAGCATTAAAGATTAAAAATTAGAGACCAAAATGATCTCTTAATTCTTTATGAAGGACCAAAATAGTTCCAAACTATATTAATGAATTATTTTGGTCCCTCAAGTTTTTAAAAAGGAATCAAAATAGTCGCAAGATGGGACTATTTAAGTTCCTATTTAAAGAGTTGAATGACCAAAATAATTATTTCATATAGCTGGGGGCCATTTTGATTTTTCATAAAGAATCAAGAGACTATTTTGATCATTTTCTTTTAAAAATTACCTGTAGAACATTCCACAACTATATTTGTCACAACCAATATCACCAATTGCTCTCTAATCTCATCTATTAGTTTGTCCAGCAATCCAAAATGTACTTTGAATCTTTCATCCAATTAGAAGCTTCTATAGATTTTTGAGAAAATAGTGTTGTAGGGATTATTTATCAAAATAATATTCAGGATTATATTCTTAATATCACACTAGCCATCAAATATGCTTGTCACTCCAATTTGACTCCAAGTACTTCTAATTTGGTTTCTATATTGAATGGAATGACATTCAAATAGAAAATTCTCTAAATATTTATACAAACATTTCGCATGCCTCTCTAGTATTCTTTGGAGACATTTTTTGAGATTCAAATGCCTTCTTTTCATAATCCTTGTCATATTCTACATTTACCATACAATGATCCATGGGTCTTCTTATACCTTTACTTGTGGCGTTGGTGGCAAAGATGATGATGAGTTCGTACCACTGCGCTCACTCATAATAAGAGCCAATATAAACTCTATCATTAAATTGTTGTTGTTCTGGATGCTTTGACGGCGTCTTTGACATCTTCATATATGATCAGATTTCTTTCTTCACTGCTTGACACTTGCCACATGCAACATTTTTGTGTGAGTCAAATGATATTTCTTCATCTTTGCAACACCCATTTCTCGCAGTAATTGCACTTCAAATAAACATATATTTTTTCGTTTCCTCTAAAGTTGAATTGGACACTATGTATCCATGATGAATACTTTTTATGACCCGTTGTAAATTTCTCCTTGCCTCTAACTATTTCTTATAAAACCCTAGAGTGAGACTTTTGATTAAACAAATATGAAAACATGCAAATATTCAAAGAAATAAAAACCCTATCTAATCCATGTAAAGAAATTACATTTATACACGAAAAAAATTAGGGTTTAGAAATTGTCCCTGGTTAGAGAAAAAAATTGGTTGAGGAAGTAGAGATCCTTATGAAAGAAGAGAATTTGGCTAGGAGGAGGAGACGGAGGTGGCAGCAATATTAGAGATGGTTGAAGGCAGCATGAAAGGAGCGGAAGAAGGATTGGGCACTCTGTTTCCCCTGTATGTGTGCGTGAGTGAGTGAAGGTAAGAGGAGGTTTAGTAATAATTAATATTTGGTATTATTTGTTAGGAGAGTAGGTGTATTAGATTTGACTTATGTTAAGAAAGGTAGATGTAAACCTAAAAAGACTTGGTTAGAAAATATTAAAAATGATCTTTTTTATTAGATTTAAATGAGAATTTGACCCTTAACATGATACAATGGAGAAAAAAGATTCATGTAGTTGGCCCCACGTAGTGAGATAAAGGCTTGATGTTGTTGTTGTAATATTTGTATTAAAAAAATCCTTACTCTAAGAGGTGTATATCTCATGTAAAATGAAGCGACGCCACCTCACCAAATGTGAGGCATACAAATAATTTGAAATCCATGAGGTGTGCGCCTCATAGCATTTGTGGTTTGAAATACGTCGATGCACCCTTTGTATTGCACAATTTAAAACAATGGTATCATAAATAATTAGGGATTGTCCAAAGAGTTTTCAAGTATACCATGATTGCATTAAAGTTTAGCATTAAGATTGAAAGATGTTTGTAAAAGATATTAAAATAAAGGTGTCTTAGTGTATAAAAATACTTAGAAGATAAATAGTATAAGATTAGTAGAATATGATATGCAATTTTAGTGGTTGTGATATTAATAAGTATTTGTCAATATCACTGGAAGATAAAGTTATAACTAGGTATAATTACCTTGAATATTTTATATCTATAATACAAAAGAATGAAGATATAAATGATGACTTAATTTTTGAAGTTAAGGCAAAGAAGTTAAATGGTAGATGCTCCTTAAGAGTATAGAATTATATTGTAAGAACATCGTGGAGATTTAGGGGTTGTTTGGTTTGAAGTAAAAATGGTGTGAAGTATTTTCAATGCAAGGGTTTTGAAAATATTGGCATTTGATCTAAAGTAATAAAAATGCTGAGCAAAACTTTAAAGTATATGAAAGTCATCTTCTAGTTCATTTTTTGTATATTTGAAAATAGTTAAGTTTTGCTAATTTTTAAATATATTGCAAATATTTACCATTATCATAGCAAACCCTCATTGCCACCGGCTTTCGCCATTAGCATCCACTTGTTGTTGCCAGCCAGCAGCCTCCATCGCCACTGCGACCACGGTAGGTCATTGCCCGGCACTATCGCCGCCACCAATGCTTATCGCCGGCCACTGTCTACCATCTATCTCTTGCAAATGGCTTCCATCGCTCGCCACCTCTATTACTGACGTCAGCCATTGCCAGGCTTTTCCAGTTGTAACCAATTGACGCTCGTCACTGGCTACTATCACCATCACAACTGGTAGTTTTTGCAGTTGCTTACAGGACACCGACTACCACCATCGTTGGTCTTTACACAACATTCATTTTACTTGAGAAAAAAATAAAAAATAGTTGTATTCCTTTTACATTGTATTCAATTTTACTTTGCATTTCTTTTTCATCTGACCCAACAACTCCTTACTGTTATTAAATTGCAGCTAGGCCTGTCATCTTATACAAATTAGAGTTTTATGGGGTAAAAAAAAAACTCACTGATTGATGAATTGAGTATGATAGAAATTAAAATATTCAGATGGGTGTGGTTGTGGGGTAAACTAGGGAATATATATATGGATTAATAAGTAATAATTATTTTATAGGGCGGTGAGAGTGTCATCTATTGAAGATAAGATGTGAAATAAACTTAAGATAATTTGACAGGTAGAATACAACTACGACAACAACAACAAACCCTTATCCCACTATGTGGGGTAAAGTACTTAAATCATTTTTCTCTATTGTGTTCTATTAAGAGTTAAATTTTCATTTAAATTTAATAAAAAAGTCATTTATAATACTTTCAAACCAAGTCCTTTTAGTTCTAACTCAACCTCTTTTACCAAGGTCAAATCTAATACATCTACTCTCCTAATAGTGTCATTGTACGTATTGCTGATGTTTTATACGACCAAATCATCTATGGCGACTCTCTGATATTTTTTATCAGTGGAACTACTTTAACATTTTCATGTATATGCTTATTTCACATTATATCGCTAAGTGTGAAGCCACTCATCCACCTGAGGATACTCATCTATGTGGCAATTAACTTAATTTACGCCTCTCTTTTAATGGTCAACATTCTACAACATAATCCATTTTAGGTCTCACAGCATCTTATAAACATTTCCCTTAAGTTTGAGGGATACTTTTCCATCAAACAACAGGCCCGATGCAGTCCTTCACTTCAACCATTCAACTTGAATTCTATTAATGATGTCTCCATCTATTTCACTATAGTTTTGAACAATAGGCTTGATATATCTAAAACATGTATTCACTTTTAGATCTACTCAAAAAAATCTTTGTACTCTAAGGTTAACCTTTATGATTCAAGTTTTTCATTAAATCCCTATGTAGTTTTAGAAACAATAAGAATATCATCTGCAAAAAACATACACCAAGGTACATCCTCTTGCAAATGTTTAATAAGAACATTCATGAATTAAGTAAAAAAGATATAAGTTTACTAATACGATGGTAAAAAAAAAAAAATTATTTAGGCTGCTAAGGCCATTACAGGAAATTAATGGATAATACTTTTAAGAAAAGAGATGAGCATTTTATCACTTATAAAATGGATATAATAAAATACATGTTGATTATTTTCTTATAAGAAAATTAGATCGTTTAGATTGCAAATATTGTAAAGTTATTCCGAGTGAAAATTTATGTACCCAATATCGATTATTAATTTTGGACTTTAAGATAAATGGTCAAAAATAAAAAAATAAAGTAAAACGATTTTCTAGGATTAGATGAGGGGCATTTAAATAATATTAACAAAAGTATTTTTGAGAGTAAGATTTTAGATCTTAAGATTCTGTCTGTGCATGAAGATGTCAATATTATGTGGGAAAAAGTGACTTGTGATATTAAGAATATTGTAAAATATGTGCTTAGAGTTTCGAAGGGAAAAACTCCTAATAGTAGAAATAGTTGGTGGTGGAATTCAAATATAAAAGAAAAAATAAAAAATAGAAAGATTTGTTATAAAAATTAGTTTAGATGTAAAAATTCTGATAATTGAGAAAGCTATAAAGAGGCTCGTAAGGAATCTAAGAAAGGTATTTGCGATGCAAAAAACTTATTTTTTTAATAATTTATATAATAGATTAGATACTAAGGAGGGAGAAAGATATATGTATAAGTTAGCCAAACAAAAAGATAGGAGTAATAAGGATTTAGTTCAAGTGAAGTTTATTAAGGATGAAGATCAAAAAGTACTTTTCTTAGAAGATGCTCTATGATGCACCGACACGACTCCTCAAAGAGGCCTGCAGTGTCCGACACGTATCCGACAAGACACGCATCCGACACTCCTCTGACACGTGTCGGACACTCTGCAAACGTGTCCAATTAAAAAAAAATTAAATACAAATCGGACACACGTGTCCGATACGCATATCTTACATATTTAATCCACAACACCAAATCAATCGCCCGCACTTAATACCTCATTCATCAAATATTTCATTTCTCTTTGGTGGGTTATAACTTTAATTTCACAACAATGATCAATGTCATCTCAACATCGACGTTTGACGTCGTTACAACATCAACATTTCAAAATGATCTCCATATCAAAGTCTAGCATTGTCTTTATATTGATGCTCGATGCTAACAATTTTTACACTCACAACTTGACATCTCATCTTTGTTCAATGTCTTCTCAACATCGACGACCAATGCCCTCACAACATCGAGGATAAACGCCCTCTTAACATTGACACCCAATATATTTTGCATAACATCAATGCCCGACTATTGACATCATTGTCAACTCCTCTCTCGATGACTAATAAATGGCATCGACACCCGACTCTCGACATCCTAATATTAATCATTTTAAGCACAAATTCTAGTTAAATGACTTATTATTTCTAAATAATTTTTAAAATTATACTTATTTAATTTTTATACACTATTTTTAAAATATAAAAATTATAATACCTTGTACAACCCATGTCTGTGTCCTATATTTTTAATAATTGTCGTGTCCCGTGTCCGTGTCCGTGTCCGTGTCGTGTTGTATCCGTGTCGCCGTGTCCGTGTCTGTGCATCATAGAAGATTATATTCAACAAAGGTGGATGAGGTATTTTGCTAAACTTTTTAATAAACAATGTGAAGATACGATTGACTTTAGTGATTTTATCACCCTAAATGAAAATAAAGATTTTTGCTTTTATCAGTGTATAAGTAAAACCGAAGTTAGAGAGACTTTTAAGAAAATGAACTGTGGAAAGACTATTGGACCTGATGATATTCCAATAGAGATGTGAAAATGCTTAGTAGATGAAGGAATTTCTTGGCTTACTAAACTTTTTAATACTATTTTGAAGACTAAAAATATGCAAGATTAGTGGAGAATGAGTGTGTTAATTTTTATTTTTAAGAATAAAGGTGATGCACATGAGTGTGCGAATTATAGAGGAATTAAGTTAATGTGTCATACTTTACAACTATGGGAGCGAGTTATGCAGCGTAGGTTGCGACGTGATACTAATGTTTCTCAAAATCAAATTGGATTCATGCCGGGTAGGCCTACTATGGAAGCCATACATTTATTGAGAGGTTTGATGGAGAAATATAGATAGAATAAGGAGGATCTACATATGATATTTATTGATTTAGAGAAAGCATATGATAAAGTTCCAAGAGAAGTGCTATGGAGAGTTCTTGAAAAGAAAGGAGTTAATAATGCTTATATTCAAATCATTAAAGATATGTATGCAGGAGCTATTACTTGTGTTCAAACACAAGGTGGTTTGACCAAGTATTTTCCTATTTCGATTAGATTACATCAAGGATCAACCTTAAGAGCTTATCTTTTTTCTTTAGTCATGGATGTTCTCACTAGACATTTGCAAGAGGATGTACCTTGGTGTATGCTTTTTGCTGATGATATTCTTCTTGTTGATAAGACTAGAGAGGGAGTTGAAAGTAAACTTGAATTATGGAGGTCAACTTTAGAGTCTAAAGGTTTTCGCTTGAGTAGATCTAAAATTGAATATATAGAGTGTAATTTTAGTAGCAATAGACCTAGTGAGGGGATTGTGACTTTGGGCGATCAAGTCATTAATAAGAGTACATATTTTAGATATCTTGGATTTATTGTTCAGAGTGATAGTGAAATAGATGGGGATATTATCAGTAGAATTCAAGTTGGATGGTTGAAGTGGAGGAATGCATCAGGCTTATTGTGCGATAGAAAAGTCCCCCTCAAACTTAAGGGAAAATCCTATAAGATGGTGGTGAGACCTGCAATGCTTTATGGTGCCGAATGTTGGCCATTAAAAGAGAAGCATAATACTAAGTTAAGTGTTGCAGAGATGAGGATGCTTAGGTGGATGAGTGGCTTGACCCTTATGGATAGGATACGAAATGAGCATATACATGAAAAGGTTAGAGTAGCTCCAATGGAAGATAAGATTAGAGAGAGTCGCCTTAGATGGTTTGGTCACATTAAACGGAGGTCTTCCGATGACCCAGTTAGGAAAGTTGAGTATTATATTTGACTTATGTTAAGAAAGGTAGAGGTAGACCTAAAAAGACTTGGTTAGAAAATATTAGAAATGATCTTTCTTTATTAGATTAAAATGAGAATTTGACTTTTAGCCGGACACAATGACGAAAAAGGATTCATGTAGCCGACCCTACGTAGTGGGACAAAGTCTTGTTGTTGTTGTTGTTGTTGTAGGGTGCTAAGGCCATTAAAGTCGATCATATTCATTTAAAAGTTTATTTAAATATCTCTTCTGCTTATGTTGAATATCCTCTTCTAGGGAATTTTTTTTTATCTTCATCCTTAAAACAATTCACTTGAACTAAGTCCTTATTTTTCCCATTTCTTTGCTTGTTTAACTTATACATATATCTTTTGCATTCCTGGTGGATAATCTATTATATAATTTACTAAAAGTTAATTTTTTTATATTATATATTACTTTTGTAGATTCCCACAGGCTCCTTTTTATTTTTCTCAATTTTCTGAGTTCTTACATCTAAATTATTTTTTATATTTGTTTGTACATTTTGATTCTACCACCAACTATTTTTAGTGTTATGAGTTGTTTTTTTTTTTTTTAATTTTCAAGCACATATTTTATAAAATTCTTAATATCACTAGATACTTTTTTCCTATGTAATATTTGCTTCCTTTTGAATAACTCAAATCTTGAGATCTTCAAGCTTACTTTTAAAAATATTGTTTTATTAATATTCTTTAAATACTTAAATCTAATTCTAAAATAATATTTTACTTCATTTTAATTTTCTACCCCTCTATCTTAAAGTCAAAAATTAATAAGCAATACTGACTAATTAAACTTTTACTTTGACTCGAAATTATTTTACAATATTTGCAATATGAAAGAATTATTTTAAGTGATGAAATACTCTTTTATTAAATTAAACATTAGTAATTATAAAATCAGAAGCTAAATCAAAATTTAGTATGGTCCTACTAATTCCATTATTTGCTCAAAACCCATAGTTATCATAAATTCCCTTAAAATTTCTATCACTCTATCAACATGTTCATTTAAATCTTCTCCACTAAAAACTCTCTTCAAGTGATATCTTTTGTATTAATTTTTGTAAGTCATTCAACAATTTTATTTATAAATACATGTACAAACTTATTTGAGGAGCATCGACACTTATAATATTATTAATCTTAGCATCAACAATAATCTTTAAAGCTATAATTATATCTCAAATTATATTAATTTCTATAATATTATATTTCAAACTCTTATTTATAATCATACATATATTAATTATAGTTGACTCTTGAATATCATAGTTTAAATTTTAAACTATCAATCTCCATAGTCTTTTCCAACCCATTTAGTTTATTGAGTATATAGAACTTTTATCTTCCTATGAATCATAATATATATTAATCCTATTAATTTATCTATCTATAAGAGTACCTATATTTTTAATGCCTATCTTAATTCTAGTTTAATGAACTAGGTTCTTTGTGCACACCTATCCATGATGTGGAAACCTTTGCTTATTTAACACTACACATCCTAATGTCGGTATAGTGGCTCTTGCACACTTTTCGCTGTATTCAGGCTATATAGTGTGTCGCCTTCAGGGAACGCTTTAACATTAAGACAATGTATTAAATAATTCATGTCATGATTGTTTGAAAATTTTACACTGGTCGTGAACTCCCTAACACAACCCTCAACTTTTCTCATCTAGGGCTTGGGACCTGACAATGAAAGTGTTGTTTGAGCAAGTAGAATAAAAGAAAAAAAAAACACCCAATATGAATCATCGAATTAAAGGAAGAAAAGCGAGATGAAAGGTAAAACATTAGAAAATTGTGCAAAATATGTTAACACCTCAATACAATACGAATGAATGGAGAATAGGGATTCCTAGGCTGATGCAGAGTAGATTATGATTATGATAAACCTGAAGTGGAGGCCTTGATGATAGAGATATAAGAATATAATAAGATACCAGAATAGGATAGAATCCGGAAAATAGAGATAATTAGAGGAATCATAATACTAATGCTAAATAGTTTGGATAAGTCTAATGATGATGATGATTATACAACCCTAGTTTTGGGACCTGATGTATAATACGTAGAGAGATAAGTATATAGTAAGATACTTGAGCAAATAAGAATCTGGAAAACCAAAGATAATTTAGAGGATTTGGCCCTAATTTAGGGGCGGAACCACATGTTGCTTTGCCCCCCTTAGAAAAAAAAAAAATTTTATAGGAGAGCAAAAAAAAAATTTTTTTAATAGGAGTAAAAAAAAAATTTTATAGGGGAGTAAAAAAAAAAAATTTTTTTATAGGAGTAAAAAAAAAAATTTATACTGGAGCTCTTTTTCTATTACTTCTTTCTGCTATATCCTTAATAGCGAGTTGGTTACACCTACAACCAAAATGGAAACCAAGCGTTTCTTGGTTCAAAAATGCCGAATCTCGTCTGTTTGCTACTATATGAGAATGAGATTGCCATCCTTGCAATAAATATGCAATATCCATAACAATGAACTTGTTAAGTGCAAGTTTTTTGGGATGTCTTATTTTATTATTTTATTTTTTTGCTACAATCTGGATCACTGTTTTGGTAAAAAAAATTATTATTTCCGTTAAGGGAAAATTTTTCAAGAAGTTGGCCCAAGAGGCAGATGAGAAAGCCAGCCAGGAGATTTTTGCAGCCAGGTTTTTAATCCCATTTTCTTTAAAATTATTTCCTGAAAGAAGTATGGTATAACATATTTTTTAACATATTTTTCATGCAGAAATAAGGGCATAAAAAACACAATCGTCATTGATTTACACGGCCAGCATGTCAAACAAGCTATTCGGCTCTTGAAGCTTCACCTACTACTCTGCACTTACATTACTTGTAAGCATCTCATGCTACCTACTAGAGACCATTTTCTTACTTTATTCTATTGTTAAATATGAAAATATTTTTGCTGCTGATGCTAATTATTCGTAAAAAAATTTCCTAGCCGTCCATTTTCTTAGGGTTATAACCGGGTGTGGCGCAGATGGTGTTGGACTGGGCAAATTGAAGCAGGCGGTATGAGCAACTTAAATTTTTTTTTCTTCGGCCATGAATTCCATTTTTTGTTTTTTAAAACTCTTACTTCATTCATAAAATGAATGATTATTCATTTTTTTAATCTTTTGATGCCTTGTTTTACATTTTCTTCCAACTAATGTCCAAAAGCTTTAGCTACTACAACTCTACAACCATCCATTAACTTTATTTTTCATGTTTTTTGATCCTAACCTTTCAGAAAATAATAGAATACAAATCTGAAAAACAAAAAAAATGATACTAATTGACCAAATAACCATCACATATTGTTTCTGTGGATATTGCAGGTACTGAACCTTGCAAGGAAGGAGGTTATTAATTGCAATGAAGAAAATTCTGGAACTTTGCTTCTCTGCCTAGAGGGGCGAAGGTCATTTACTTTTATGGAGTCTGATGTTGATTCTGATGAAAATAAACCCTAACACTTCACTTTCTAGGACATGTACACTATTGAAAAAAGTAGTTTTTTTTTTTTTTTTTGAGGGGGGCGAGGAGGGGGACATTTGAACCATTAAAACAAACTGACACACATCACGTACACAAGCTTTGAACTCAAGATCTTC
The DNA here is from genome assembly GCF_001605985.2 of Dendrobium catenatum. Taxonomy (NCBI): domain Eukaryota; kingdom Viridiplantae; phylum Streptophyta; class Magnoliopsida; order Asparagales; family Orchidaceae; genus Dendrobium; species Dendrobium catenatum. The sequence continues at coordinate 400,445 of NW_021318592.1, forward strand.
TGATTAGTAGCCAAAGCTCCCAACGAACAGATCAAGATGAGCTGTGCACAGAAGTAGTCAAGTTAATATTGTCTTGTGATTGCTAACCCAAATTCATTGTAGTTAGGATGCTTATCCCTAAATTTCACAAATTCATTGTTTTGTACTTGTAACTTAAAAAGGGATTCAATATAGAGACTATATTCAGAGCTCAACATACCATTCAGCTGTTCTCTTTTTACTGTTGTTTGACATTCACTTGCTAATGATCCTGCAATGAAGTATATTTATGCAACTTTGGAAGTTCTCTGAAATGTTTTGTTTCCAGAACTGATTTTGAATTTAAAGCAGTGAAAGGTTCTTAATTTGACAATATATATGATAACTCAAATTTAGATTTTGTTTGGTACAGTTTTCTTATTGCTTTCTAAAGTAAATATTTAGTATAAATATTTTTTGAACTAGAATTTTTTATACTAGAAAATTACTTTACGAAGTAGTAAGAAAATGGTCTCAAATGAAACTTTAATTTAAGGAAAATTATGTATTCTGAAGTTCTTGCAATACTAAATGTAAAGCTATATTTATAGATATGATATCCAAATTAGAATTCTAACAATACTAATCTTAAAATCTGAGTCTTTGATTGATTTTTTATATTATAAAGAATTTTTTTAATAATGACATTGAAGATACAATTATATCCTTAATTAATGGAGGTGTTCCATCACTAATGTCTCCTGATTATGATATTGCTCTTTCATTACTCTTCAATCGATCAAAGCAAAGGACCAAAATTTCTTTTAGCTTGGATTTTGGATTAAAGTGCCCCCATTTGTCATCCATTCTAATATAAGTAAAAAATATTTTTCATCCGAGTGATTATAAATATTCAAATTTATTTCATAAAAAGGGAGGTTGGCTATTCTCTCAGCACTCAAACTTTAAGCTAAAGGGAAAACATATGCATGGTGATTGTTTATTTTGTTGATTGTGTAAAGGAAATGATATAAAATACCATTTATTCAAACTCTATTTAAAGGCTATGTCTAGCACATAATAATCTTCTTAATTAAGATTTACACAAATTGTATCTATTATGAGTTGACGTAGACCTGTCAATGGTGGACCCGACCCGAAAATCCAACCCGAACCCGACCCAAAAATTTCGGGTTTGGGTTGACCCGAACCCGAAGCGGGTTAGGTTTGGGTCCGAAAAATCGACCTGTTTGCAAAATTGGGTTGGGTTCTGGTTGACCCGGAATTGACATGGAATAACACATAAACTTGGTTGTCGGCCCCGCATCACCGTGTCAGCCCCGCGTCGCGCACTCGCGCCACCTCGCTGCCGCGCAGTCAAGCGCACCCCGCCCCGCATCGCTCAGTCGACCACCAACCAAAAGAAATATAGGACATGTTGTCGCTGGGATTCAACACAATAGATATAGATTAATTGATCATTACTTAGAATTCAATTAAGATATTGTATGAAAATAGAATTCCTTGTATTCTTATTTGATTGGATAATGTAAGGAAGGATTCTTGATTGGGGAGAAGTCAAAGAAAAATCAGAATTTCTTTCTTTTATCTGCTTTTTTCTTTTAAAAAATCCCTCAGAAAAACAACTCAATCCAATCTGATAATTTCTTATCATTTCAATTTCATTTTAATCTTTAAGAACAAGAAAAGAATATTTGTTATATTTAATATCTTTAGTTTAATCTGTATCTGTCTTAATTCTACCCTTTATTCGAGTAGTTTTTTCTTCGCCAAATTGTACCTTTCATTCAATTATAATGATTTCACAAAGCGCAAAGCAAAGACAACAAATTCCGGAACAAGGAAACACTATTTTTACTAGTCTCAACAATTGGATTAGACTGATAAAAAAAAAAATCCGAAAGGAGACAAATATCTATCTATGACTTTTCTTGGCACTAACATCTCAGTTATGACTTTTAATAACTATGCCTACAATGGGAGTGAAAAACAATTTTGAGTTGCATGTAGGCAACTTGATAATTTTTGTATTTTATAACCTGAAATAAAAATATTTGGCACAAAAAATAAGGTGACAAATGTTTAAAATAAGGTGACAAATGTTTAAACTAATTTATTTAAATTATTTTGTGTATTTATATTTTGCTCACAAACTTTCATTTTATATTATCGAACTTATTGCTTGATGCGTCTCTATAGGATTACCCAAAAAAACTTTACTTCATCCCTCCCTTGGTCATTCACAACCAGTAGGAGTAGGGGTGTCAATATTTGACACGACACGAAAACCCGACCCGGAAAATCCGGGTTGAACCCGACCCGATTTCAAAACGGGTCGGGTTCGGGTTCCAGAAATCAACCCGTTTCAAAAACGGGTCGGGTTCGGGTTGACCCGGTGTCCGCACAGAATAATTTCTTAATAATTAGTTCAATTATTAAAAGTTTATGAATCTCACTTGCATTATCTGATCAATTGTTGTTAATAGTAGTAGCCTATGTCCTAAGTGGAACAATATGTTAAATTGAAAACTAGGAAATCTCACTTGTATCTCCTAATCACACATATGCGATCGACTTATTACACTTTTTGGCTTATCAGATTTGGTGGAAACCTCGGCCTTTACCTCATATTAGATTATTTTTTCCTCAGCAGGCTTGCTTACCTACCTAATGACTTTCAATGCTTGTGCCTAGCTGACTTGACTTGACTGTTTGGATAGAACACTCTTTGATTTGATGATGAATGAAAAAAAAAAAAAAAAAACTTCACCTAATCAACCATGATTGATAGGAGTAGCCCGAGTTCTCTATAAAATGGTTTTTTTTTTTTAAATAAAAAAGACTAGAGAGCCTCGTATCGTCTAATCAACTACGATTGATTATTATAGTTAGGGTCCTTGACGACATAGATCAATTCGTCTAGATACGAGAGTTTGTGTATGATAGTCTGTCTTTAAAAAACTTGCTTCTTATTGAGAGGCATCCTAATAAGTCTTTTTTAGATGATAATGATGGTAGCATAGTTTCAATAATGATAGCACATTCTCTAGTTTACATCATCAATGTTCAAAGAACATCAAAGATATGAATTCATTATCCATGCATCTTTATAAATCTTTGATAATCACTACTCCTATGGCATTATCACTATAGCTTTTTTTTTTTCAACTCTGATGATATTTAACTAATATGATTGCTTGCATAAGGGCTTTCAAAATTACTAGTTGGTTACATAATGCATAGAATAAAAGTTGATATTTAGGATAACTTTTAAAATATAAAGTAAATATTAGTTATTACACTGCCCCAAGCCTTGAAGAGAACTTTATATCATGATTCAAGATATTTTTTTTTTAGGTTCAAGACTTTATGGCTAATTATCCTTTTAGAACATGATAGATAATTTTCATTTAAGGAACACTCACTTAGGCCTCGTTTGAGACGTCGTTCTTCCTGTTTCTTAAAACAACTTTTTAGTATAAAAATTATTTTTTTATACTAAAATTTTGTTTTAAGAAGCAGAAAAGAAAGCTGCCCTAAATGAAGCCTTAGTCAGAAGGAAAGTTGTCATACCTTACTGACTTGGGTGCTATCATAATAATACATCTAATATGAAATTATCTTTTTATCTTAAATTATCATTCTTAATAAATTGATATAAAAGGCAGATGAATGACTACTTGGGGAAAGGAACAAGAAGTTACCTATTATTTGAACCTTTTGAATTACATCTTATTTATTTTTTATATATTTATTTGTTCAATATATTATTTCATGGGGGTGAATTTGTATGATGTTCCTTTCAATTATCAAGGAAAGAGCTCAAAATATGATTATTAGTTTTTAATGATTAAAGTCATTATTGAAATAATATCTATTTTAATTTCTATGATTTGTGGATAGGAGATTAATTTCTATAGTGAAATAATGTGATTATAAGTTTTTAATGATTAAAGTCATTATTGAAGAAATGTTCAAATTAAGCTTGTTTGGTTAAGAGCATAATTTTGTTGATAAACCTTTAATGTAAGATTTACATTAATTGTAATATCTTTACATAATCAGAATGTTATAATAAATATTTTTATACTACTATTATAAAAAGGACTTGAGTTTCTTTCTAAATAAAATATTTTTCTTTCATTTTAATTACTCAAATAAAATTCTAGCCTTCGATTTTAATTATTATGAATTATTAATAACTATAATATTATTTTTATTAATGTAAAATGTATTATATTAATTATCATGAAGGCTGAAGCTGCATTAATTAATTGCTGCTCTTGTGATTTTTATTAATTAATTATCACTTATACTCTGCATTTAAATCATTGGAATCAAACTAAAATTCTTTCCCTTCCGCTTCTACCTATCAAATAAAACTCATCATTTTATAGAATATCTATAATTGATCCATCAATCTCTTTGCTTCTGCTTCTGCTCTCACCTCTTTTTATCAATTGGTGTCTACTTTTGATTGAAAATCTTCATCGATATGCATTTGCATTGTCTCAACTTTGGTGTTCAGTATCCTTCATAAACCCTAAACCTCTATTGGCATCTATTGCTCGCTAGAATCACAATCGATATGTATTCCGGATATGGAGAAGCATATGAGGAGATTGTTTTTGATGATGGAGAAGCGTATGAGGAGATCATTTTTAGGGGTGTTAATTTCGGGTCACGGGTCGGGTTCGGGTCGAATCAGAAACTGACCCGGCACCAATCATGTCAACCCGAACCTGACCCGTTTTTGCAAACAGGTCGATTTCCTGGACCCAAACCCGATCCGCTTCGGGTTCGGGTCAACCCGACATGACCCATTATCCATTGCGGGCAGCAGCGCATGTTCGCACTTCGTAGTGGGACGCGGTGGGTTCGGCGGTTCGCAACGGGAAGCGGTGCGGCGGGCCGGCGGCAACGGCGGGCGAGCAGGAAGTTCTGAACGGGCAAGCGGGCAACTGTGCGATATAAGTCGATTTTTTTATCTTAATTGCTGATAATAATTGTGTTGAATTTTGTTGAACTTGGATCATCATTTGTATAGTTGTAAATCTACCCTTGGTGGTGGTTTATTAATGTTCTTTAATGATTAATTCATTGGTTATGGAATTGTCCTCCATAGATAATTCATTAAGATTTAGATTAGAATGAATTATGAAGAGGTATAGAGTACATATAGTAATTATTGATTATTATTGAGGAGAGTTTAGATTGGAATATTAATGATTCTATCATATATAGTCTCAAAACACTTTTATATAATAAATTATTATGTAATTCTTATTTATAATTCATATAAATTACTTAAAATATAATAATTGATTTATTAATTATATAAATGATTACCTTCATTTTAAACATAAGTATCTATTAATAAAAATTATTTTGAACTCTAATATATATTCTAATTATTAGGTTATAAATTATAAAATTCAACTTTTTTCATTATGGTTATGGATTTACCATTATAGAAAACTAAATATAATTGTCTCTAGAAAGGAATTTATTCATATTTTTCTTTAGTATATTTTAAGTTGATTGAGAAAAAGAAAAAAAGAAGGTTATGAACTGTTCTACTTGACACTGTATATAATATAATTTACATAGAAAAAAAAAAGACATGAAAAGAAGCATAATCATCAGACATGCTTACATACACTCACTCTTGAAATAACTAGTTGAATCTCTCTTTTGATCCTGTTTTCAGGATCTTGGTGAAATAAAGGAGATTAGGAGAGTAAAGAGATGAGACAGACATAGAAGAGGTCGATAAAAAGTAGGTGGTGGCTGGTGGCCCCTGGTGGCTGGAGCTTGATATTGAGGTTGACGACGGTCGATGAAGTTCTCACCAGAGGTGTTGAATTGAGGAGGCATAACCTCAATATTAGAGGTGTCAATATTGGACCCGACCTGAAAATCCGACCCAAAAATTTCGGGTTTGGGTTGACCCGAATCAACCCAAACCCGAAACGGGTCGAGTTCGGGTTCAACAATTCGACCCGTTTCAAAAATCGAGTCGGGTTTGGATTGACCCAATTACCCGAAATTGACCTGTTTTTTTGATCCAAAAACCCGTTTTTGCCCCGTCACCCCAAGATTGACTCGTTTTGACCCGAAAAGCGGAGATAGACCCATTTTTGGACCCGAAAACTAGTATTTTTTTGTGCATTCCAGGTCTTTTGAGTCGGGTCGGGTTGACCCAAAAATTCGACTCGTTTACAAAAAATATGTCAGGTTCGGGTTGACCCGAATAGTGTCGGGTCAATTTCGGATTTGACCTGAACCCGACCCGTGACCTGAAATTGACACCCCTACTCAGTGATGCAAACTAGGAGTTGAGGAAGGAGTAGAGGGCGATGTGCCGTTGGGATCATCGGCAAGGTTGAAGGTTACGGTGATGCCGGGCTTAGGAGGTAACGACGAGTTGAAGTAGGGAGAGTCAGAGATGTGGGGATAGAAGAGGGATAAAAGGATGGGTGCGAGGGTGAACGGATGTTCCACGGCGGCACCTCCTCCGGTGTCGTGGGAAGACATTCATTCGCGCGGACAAACGGAAGACAACGCAGGCAGGTAGGGATTTGTAATGGGGCTTGAACGGAGTGTTGGAATAGATGGAAATGAAGGTTTGAGGTTATATATTAGTAAATATAATCGTTTGAGTGTTGAATATGTATTTTGATAATTTTAAGTGTTATGTGTGTAAAATAAAGAGCTCACAATTCACCAATCAACTCTGTTCAATACTGCTCAGTCCAAAAAGAATGTCACCCAAACCATTTAAACAAATCTTTAATCTCATGAAATAGTAGTATGCATTATGTTACACATTCATGATTTGCAAATAGATGAATAAGAGAATATTATTCTTTCAATCAAAGAAACATATTGAAAATCCAATCACAAAGAAATGTTTGAGAGTACCTTTGTTCTCTATTCATTCATTCAACTCTTCTCTAAGCTTATTCTTTGGCCACCATTAACCAAGAACCTAAGAGCCAACTCATATGCAGAAAAGATAGCTCCATTCACAACAAATGCTCTGGTGATTGCAGTTCCTAATCCACGCCACAGAACTGAATAGCCTTCTTCTCGAACACTTTTCTGAAAACAATCAATGATTCCATTGTATCTCGGCGGTGGCCGACTTCCTCGAGGCGGCGACTGCGCCTGAAGCCTAGACTTCACCACATCCAGAGGATAACAACATACCCAGCTTGCAACTCCGGCCAGTCCTCCGGCAATGAGCATTGTGCCCAAGCTTTCATCGGCCCGCTTTCGACAGCCAGGGTGCAAATGTTCCCTGGCATATTCGTAAGTCCAGAAGTAAACTGCATGAGCTGGAGCATCTCTTAGAATGGTGATTGCGAAGCCTCGGTAGATTCCGCGCAGGCCTTCGGTCTGCAGAATTCTCTTGGCGATGGTGAGAGGGCCCTCAGATTTTCCGCAGCTATGATGGTGGTGGTTCAGTGTCTGCAATTGAAGTCTGATCTTTACAAGTTCTACTGGACTTAGCAGGAAACTTTGCAAGGCACCGGTTCCAAACCCACCGAGGGCTACACTTTTGTAGGAAGGAGGTTCGTTCTTCTTGTCTAGATCACAAGCTCTTGACAACACAGCATATACTTGGAAAACCATTGCATTCTGCATTCAAAATGGAGAATTATAGTTAGTTTCAACAAACATAACCTGATTTTACTAAAAATGGTTGAAAATGCTTTATATCAGAGGTTTTAGTTCCGGCTGATAATTTATAAAAATCAAAACAAAACCATAGGGGCCAGTCCAGGGATGACTCAGAGGAATATTTTGGAGCAGGGGCACGGTAATATAATTTAGTTTTATATTCTTAAACTCCACTGTAGATTGCACTAGTTGAAAGCCTTGAAAACTTAGGCGATAGGTCTGCAATGCCTCCGGTGATATCTCAAAGGCTGACACATGCGTTAACAACTTCTCCCTCTACATGCCGGGTATTTTTGCTGTTGATATTTTTTACAAATATTTTAATCATATGTCATAAACTAAAAAAAAGTTTGATGGTCAGTTTGAGTAACTAATTAGATTTGACTTATGTTAAGAAAGATAGAGATGGACCTAAAAAGACTTGATTAGAAAATATTAGAATTTAGAAATGATATTTCTTTATTAGATCTAAACGAAAATTTAACTTTTAACAGGACACAATGGAGAAAAAAGATTCATGTAGCCGACCCCGCGTAGTGGGACAAAGGCTTGATGTTGTTGTTGTTGTTGCTGGTCAGTTTGAGTAACTAACGCAGCTCATCTTAGTCAGTTGGCTGAGAGCTTTGGCTACCAACTAAGAGATCTTGGGTTCGAGTTTTGTGTACATGATGTGTGTTTGAATTTAACTTAATTGATCTAAAAAGAGGTAGACCTAAAAAGATTGAGTAACTAATTAGATTTGACTTATGTTAAGAAAGGTAGAGGTAGACCTAAAAAGACTTGATTAGAAAATATTAGAAATTATCTTTCTTTATTAGATTTAAACAAAAATTTGACTTTTAACATGACACAATGGAGAACAAAGATTCATGTAGCCGATCCCACGTAGTGGGACAAATGCTTGATGTTGTTGTTGTTGTTGCTGATCAGTCTGAGTAACTAACGCAGCTCATCTTAGTCAGTTGGCTGAGAGCTTTGGCTACCAACTAAGAGATATTAGGTTCGAGTTTTGTGTACATGATGTGTGTTTGAATTTAACTTAATTGGCCTAAAAAGAGGTAGACCTAAAAAGATTGAGTAACTAATTAGATTTTACTTATGTTAAGAAAGGTAGAGGTAAACCTAAAAAGACTTGATTAGAAAATATTAGAAATTATCTTTCTTTATTAGATTTAAACGAAAATTTGACTTTTAACATGACACAATGGAGAACAAAGATTCATGTAGCCGACCCCACGTAGTGGGACAAATGCTTGATGTTGTTGTTGTTGTTGCTCATCAGTTTGAGTAACTAACGCAGCTCATCTTAGTCAGTTGGCTGAGAGCTTTGGCTACCAACTAAGAGATCTTGGGTTCGAGTTTTGTGTACATGATGTGTGTTTGAATTTAACTTAATTGATCTAAAAAGAGGTAGACCTAAAAAGATTGAGTAACTAATTAGATTTGACTTATGTTAAGAAAGAAAAAAAAAAAAAAAGATTGAGTATCTAAATCAACAACATGTGGAATAAACTCAAACCAGTGGAGGCAGGAATCAGTGCCCCCTGCAGTGGATCCAGCCTTGGGCCAGTCTAAATTAGTGAAATAGGAATAGGTTTCGTTCCTCCAGATGAAGCCTTGCATGTGCTGCATATTGTAAGTCATGCAGTGGTTTTTTTTAGTTCTGGGTTGTAGTTTCCTGTTGAATAGTTCTTTTACTTGTAGCCACCAACACTCATCTATTTAAAATACCCTGCCTACCATAAACTCTTATGAATAAAAAATAATATCTAATCATTGTAGAATCTAAGAAGACATAGGATCGCAATGATAACAGAAGAATCTTTGTGATATTCTATTATATTCTGTTGAATTAGTACCTGTTATTGATTCATTTCTCGATGTCTACCTACAGGTTACAGGAAACATGGAATGATAAACAATTGTTTATCTTATTAACAATAAGTAAGCTGGATAAAAAAACAGACACTTTATTCATCAATCAAATACAATTCAGCTGCACTTAACCATAAAGCAATGGCTATTTACTCCAATCAACAAGCCTATGTAATCGTAGAGTTTAAAGAATTCACTCTGTTCAACTTAATAGGAGAAGAAATCTAAAGAAACTTTCAGTAATTAACTGGCACATCAAATCAAGAAAAGTTTGAACTTGTTCATCATATAGCAGATCTTCAATTGCAACCCACAATGATTCTGTTCTTATTATCATACAGCAGGAGAGAAAAGAATTCGCCTGACAAATTTTGATACCCAAACTACCCTGGATCGAACAAAAGAATATAATTTATTGTCTCTCAATCCGAGCTTATGCATCTTTCCTCTTAATATATGTTGTTAATTAAAATATATATTTTTCATTTTTTATTGCAACTCCAAATAAAAAATGAGATGAATATTCTTTTTCCTCATAGAATTCCCAGGTTCAGAACTGAAGCATATTAGTATTCTTTCTTTCTTATCTTTTTATCTCCACGCAAATCGTTTCGTCTTTCCTGAACTCCCAATCAAAGTGTAGTGCCAATACAGAGGACTTCGAAATCAAAAGAAACTAATTGGTTTTTGAAAATGAGAATTTTAGTATTCAGCAATCATCATCTCACACAAAAAATCAAACAAAATTTTGAAGTTGATGACTGTACATCAAATCTACTCTACAATACTGATAATTTTTCCTGTTATTTATTTTAGGGTACTTCTAGATCGAAAATTAACAGAGAAACTTGCCCAGAGTAAGCATCCCGCTGATCGATAAAGGATCCGAACATTCTGAAGCGATCGCATCTATCGAGATTCGGAGAACACATTTGAGATTGATAAAATTACTTATTCAGAATATTTCATTAGATTCTAATCATCCAACACACTTCCGTATCCTGATTGCTTTCCAAAAGTGCAACAGACAGAAAATACCAAAAAGGGGAACCGACCTGGAAGGCAACCGAAGCCAAGGGGGCAGCCATGCCGCGATACAAAGCAGCGGGGCCCTCGGAGCGCAGGATTGATCGAAACAAGGCGGTGGCGGAAGGTCGGCAGCCATCGACCGCCCGTCCGGCCGGCTGCTGTATGCGGATTCGAAGCGTATCGAAGGGATAACCGGCGACGACGCCAGCCATCCCTCCGAGCCCTCCTGCCACGAACTCCCTTCCCCAGCTGCTCGCCAAGAACTCCGGCCAGAACTCCATCGCCGCTCCAACATTCCCTTCCGAGGCGTCAAACTCTGGATCACAATGCCACGAAATCCTTCTTCCTTTATCTCGCTTTCTGCTACTTATATAGGCTTCCAGGTTTCTTGTGATGAGGAAGAAGAGCCTTCTCTGTTTAAAACTCTACATGAGTGGAGAGAGAGCAGCGGTACTGTACAGTATGTTTCTTTCTATTTTTTCTGTTTCTTTATTAGAGGGCCACATTATCAGGTTAAATAATAGGTATATAGCCGTGCTGCACAATAAGGATATCAATACACAACAAAGAGGTGACATGATATATTTTGATTTGACACCGGATGTTATCCGATATCGGCAAAGAATAATTAATAGTGATGTAGACGAGTCAGCGACCGAAGTGCTCAAAGAGCCGCAGTGAACACAAATGGGCGGCCAGGGTGCGGGTGCTGGTGCGGTGGGCTGGTCGTAGTGTGTCAATTTTTGACACGACCTGAAACTTGACCTATACCCAACCCGAAAAAATCCTGGTTATGATCAACTTGGACCGGGTCGAGGTTCTGGTTCAACAAATCAACCCGTTTTAAAAATCGGATCGGGTTCGGGTTGACCCAACAACCCGAAATTGATGCAAAAACTTGTATTTGACTCGAAAACTTGATATTGACCCGTTTTGACCCGAAAACTAGCAATTTTGGGTCAATCCCGAGTCATTCGTGTCGGATTTGGTTGACCCGGACCCGAATCGGGTCAGGTTCAGGTCCGAAAACCTGACCCGTTTTTAAAACGGGTTGGTTCGGGTTGACCCGAATAGTGTTGGGTCAATTCCGGGTTCGATACGAACCCGACCCATTGACCCGAATTGACACCCCTAACTAGTCCGATATTCTACAGCGCTTTGTATTTCTAAGCTAGATTTACATTTTTTTTTAATTTTTAAGATTTAAAATAATTAAAAATGCTATATAAATTTAAGAAAAAAGCTAATTTATTTCAAATTTTTATTATTTAAAAAAAATTTAGTGTCGAGGAACTGTTTGCTGCCACGTCAAGCTTCGCCCATTACGCTGGTTTGAAAACCCAAACTGATCTATCGAGCCACCCACGCTCCTGTGTTATTCAAAAATTTGAATCAATTTATGAATATATAATCATTTTAGTGATATATATATATAAGATTCTATATCTCACTCAATATTCTTAAAAAAAATCTATAATATTAGGTGTCAAATGGGACCTGCGGGTTTTTGAAAAGAAATATCGCATGTGATGGTGGAGCGTATTTAAATAATCTAAGGACTGATAAAGCCTTGGATTAGGCGTGCAAATTGCGTTGATCATTTCATATGCGAATCTTAAGGCAATCTAACAAAATTTTGAACGGTTTGTTTGGACGTCATGTGTTATAATGGGAACAGAGGATCTGTCTTGGCCGGCTGGCTGCTGGCGTGAGGTGGCCAAGCGTTCGTTGATTTCCAGGAGTATGGGGCCACCGCGAGAATCCATGATAAACGAGAGCCACGTGTATACAGTTGTGGGCCCCATCCAAAGCTCCAGCCCTTTTTTTTTTGGGGACATTTAGGGTGCGTTTGGACGGCGGTGCTGCTGCTTTACTTTATAAAAAGTCATTAAATCATTGTTTGGGACATTGCGGCAGAACCACGGCAGAAAAAATTCTGCGGTCCGCTGTTGCTTCCCACGACCATTCTCTTATCCCGCGGTCCGCTGCAGTCGGCTGCTTTCGGCAGAAAAATGACGAAAATCCCACGGCAAATATCGCTACCGTCGTCGCCGCGGTGCTCTCTGCTTTTCCACTATCCATCAAACAAATGCACCGCACGCCGATCATTCCACGCTGGCGAACCTTTCTGGTTCTTGCTGAAGATTCTGAACCGCCGATTGCCGACGGGATCTAAACCCGCAATCTCGGATGGCACGGGACCGGAGAAATCATTGTTGGAAAGGTCAAGCGATACCAAGCTTTTGATCTCGCCGATTGCCGACGGGATCTGACCAAAGAAGCGGTTATGCGGTAGCGACGGGATCTGGCCCTTCGTCGCAGTCGCAGCGCGATCCTCCCGGCCCATCTTCTTCTTTGATCCGCCTGCTTTTCAAAATCTTACCTTTTCTTTCTGATATTTTTGGTCTCGATTGAGATGACGAGTCAGTTGTTTCATCTTTTTCTTCTTCTTCTTGTTCTCGGATTTCTTGTTGGAGGCCTCGACGCCAGCGCCGGCGATGCCGATCCAATCTATAGGTAGTTTCTCTCTCCCACTGTGCGTCCGTCTACTGTTACATTCTTTTTTGGTCTATGTTAATCGATCTGGAAAATGTTCTATGATTCCTCTCTCGCGTTGGGCTGTTATTGCTGCAGAAATTATGGTCATCGAGTGATTTCTTCCTGTTTATGTATGAGAAAATTAGTTCTTTAGGATTATCAGATCCATCTCCCCGTGAATCACGAACGGACCGCGGAAGGGAGTGAAAATTTCTTTTAATGTGGAAGATTTTTCTTCTCTGGGCAAGAGAAGATATAAATGGACATCTTTCTATCAACTTCTGAGTATATTAGTCCATTACTGATTGATTCATATGAAAGGTTTGTGCTTGTGCTAGTCAAGAGGCAGGTTTTAAAAAAAAAAAGAAAAAAATTATATTTTCATCTAAATATATATAAGGGTATGAAGGTAATTAGTTCTCATACAGCTGCAGCACAGCAGCTCTACAGTTATACTATCCAAACAAAATATAATGATTTCTATAAAGCAACTTCAAGAAGCAACTTTATGTACAACACATTTACAACCTACTTTATCGACAGCTGCAGCCGTTCCAAACGCACCCTTAGGCCATTTAGGCAAACTCACACACACAACGCATACACAAGGATTCAAACCTTGAACCTCTTAGTTGGAAGCCTAAGCTCTCAACCAATAGGCCAAGGGGAGTTGTGTAGCCCATCTTAATAGAATTCTGTGTGTCGCAGTATGCATATATACGGTGAATCTTAATAATAATAATAATAATTTAAATTGCCTTTATCAATAAAATTAGTGGCATTTACTGTATGTTAATCATACGATATCTTATTTCAGTTCCATATAATTAAATGTTATATTATTATTTAGGGGAGGAAGATAAGAGCAACGTATTTAGTTTAAAATAATTATATGTGAATCACAACATGTATAAAGAAAACGAATAAAGAGAGCAATGAATTTAAGAGTGAAGTTTTTTGAGAATTTTATAAAATGAGCTTGAGCATAGATAGTTATGGGTGTCAATTTGGATTGATGGGTCTGATTTGGGTCGAATATGGAACCGACCCCGTGCTGTTAACACGATCCGAACCCAAGGATGGATCCAGCCTTAAATTTCGGGGGGGGACCTGAACCCAACCCACCGGGTTGTTGGGTTGACAACACACGACATGAAACACCAGCTGTGCCGCTGACACGCTGTAAATTGAACTTAATCATTGTCCTCATATTTAGATTTAAGTTGGGACTTGAACTTTATAGAATTGGCTACATATATGATTGTAGATAAAAGCTCCAACGAGTGCCTCTCCCTCTAGCAGACCTCAAATACAAGGCATCATCTAAATAAATGGGTTTGCTAGGGTTGATTCGAACCCCCGCGAGCGGTGCTCCTTCGGAGGCCCACAGGCATCATCTAAATAAATGAGTTTGCTAGGGTTGAGAGACAAGCTCAGTAGATTCCCAGGGAAGTCCAGGGGAAAGACAAATGCATTATCGACTTTTCTCCTCATAAAAGGTTAAGACTTTTTGTTGAGATAAGTGATGAGATATTTACTTCTCCTTCGGTAAGGAAGAAAGTTGTACTGTTGTATAAGGACTTGTCTTCAATTCTAATAGACTTTTTTTGTAGAGACAGCAATATCAGAAGATGAGTGCTCCTTAATTGCCTGTGAACTTGGCCTCACTATCTTCTCTTAGTCATCAAAAAAGAAAATGATTGATATTTAAGTAGACAAATTTCACTTTATTGTAATGAAGGCAAACATGGCTAGCTTGCTAAAACTATATATGTTGACTACCTCAATGTTACATTGTAAGCCTTTTACATACACTTTTTGATTAATGAACTTGGATGGGTGTGGCCCTCATATTCCCCCACCTCTCCTCCCCAGCCCACTCCATATATAGATGAAAGAAATGCAACCTCCCTGGATCAAATGAAAGATTAGTACGACGCCAACATGACTAGACTTCCACTTATTGTAATGAAGGTTGAGTTCCTAACTTTTGAAGAAAGTTTTTCCATAGTTGAAAGGTTGAGATGACTTCCTAGTGTTAGCTGAGAAGACATGTTCTTTGCTTGTTCATGTTGAAGATTCAACCACTAGATATAGTGTTAGGATTTTGGAAGATGTTCTTGAGAGAGAGAGAGGGAAGGAGAGGGAGACAGCAATTTGGGAGGAAATACAATTTAAGCTTTTCAGATTTTTCCCCAAATCTTACATCAACCCAAGACCTCTATTTATAGAGCATTACGAAGGTGTGATAACATGCATGAGCAACATAGCCTAAAACTAAAACAACTCATAACATATAGAGGAGAGAATATAAGTCATCCAGATTGATTGGTTGGAGATCAGTTCGGATAGTTTTAAAGGTTTGGGAGACCAATAAGGGTATATATAATGACATTTTCAAGTTCAAGGGGTGGCCCAATTGTAGCAATGACATCAATCTTTGCTTTGATATCCAAAAGATATTGCATAATGGATCGATCTTTCATAGTGATTTGATTAATCTCAAATTTTAGTTGGATAATGCAAGTTTTATTTGTGGATTGTAGTCTCCACTTGATAGTTGACTGAATTTTTGTGCAGGAAGAAACATATGAAAAAAGGGCTCAAAAGATAGTAGAGTAGAGGGAGACAAGTAAATTTTGGTCAATAATAGGGGTGTCAATTCGGGTCAGTAGGTTGGGTTCGGGTCGGACTCGAATTGACCCGGCTTTAAACGGGTCAGCTCGAACTTGATCTTTTTTTTTGTAAATGGGTTGCTTTTTCAACCTGAACCCAACCCGTGAGGGTTGCCGGGTTGACACGACCCGACCCGAATTTTTAAAATACTCCTGGCGGCTCAACAACAGCGATGGAGCAGCAGCAAGCGGCACCAAGAGCACGTGATGCAGCGAGCCTACGACGCTTCAAGTTCGGGACACACCGCGCCACCGCGCACTCCCGCTGCGCGCGACTCGACGGCCGACGTAAACGCTAAACGCGCAGCAAGTGAACACGGGTTCGACCGTTCGACCGGGCAGGGCGGGCACTCGATGCTTGAGGTAGGGCGGGCAACAGACGGAGGCATAGGGTTTTGAGGTCATTTTTGGGTTGTTGGGTCAACCCGAACTTGACCCGTTTTTTGAAATGGGTCAGTTTATTGAACACGAACCCGACACGTTTCACAAACGGGTCGACCCGAACCCGAATTTTTCCGAGTCGAGTCTGGGTCGAATTTCGGATCGTGTCAAAAATTGGCACCCCCAGTCAATAAGCATCCATATGTGATAACGTGAATTGTGATAAACTGATCATTCATCTTCAGTGAGGAGCGGTTTGTTCGATTTTGCATTAGATCCATCAAAATAACCATCAAACTCATTTTCTTTGAAGAGATTGTGTATTTAGGTTCTCCATGTGGGATGATTATTAGCTGTTAGCTGAGTATTGATTACTATTTTTACCATGGCCATAAGAAGCTCAAGTTGGGAAACAAAAGGGATGTCATGTTAGAATAATTAAATATAATAATTACGTTTGACGTCGTAATAATTATCTAACTATATATATTTAATTATATAAATCATTAAGTGACCCATATATTTTAATTATTGAAATTTAATTATTTATATTTAAATCCTGCTGGTCAAGAAGAAATAATTTGATCAATCGTTTATGGACAATTTGATCAAATAACTCATATGAGCGATTTTTATGATTAATCCGTAGAAAATACCTATCGTTCATCTCTCTCCCATTATGAGGGTTAGTTTGTTCCATAGAAAATTAACTCATAAAGAAAAAAACAAAGTGAAAGGGAAAAGAGTGAGAAACCGTAGTTTGGAATTCAACGAATTCAACATGAATCAAGCTATATTTTCTTCCGATTAAAATCTTGTGAAAATCATCTTGTTTAAGATCTTGTAGATTTAAGATTTATGTAAATTCATTTCGATTTCTTTTCCATAATTTATGTTGCGAGTTCTTGCAAAAGTTTGAGAACTTTAATCTTACATGTCAGTCATTGTAACTAGACTGTTTACTATCCGTTGCTTTTACTTTCTTGTTTATTTCATTGCGGCATTTTACTCTTCTCAATCCCCAACTCTTGCCCCAAAAGACATCGACGTGAGTGATCATAATTTGCATGATTAATTTGCAAATTGATTTAAAGATGTGGAATTATTTATTTATTTTCACTTCAATTGGAATTCAAAAGATAATTTTTTTACCATCATCCATTGATCCAAATTTCTGTTTCAAGAATTTGAAATAGATAAAAAAGGAGTTAATTAAATCAGAATAATACTGTCATTTTTAATTTTTTATGAAGGTATTATGCAAAAAGATGAAGATATTGATCTTAGTACATTATGTATCTAAACCATGCAAATCAATACATTATAAACATAGTTCATCTTCTTTATATTTGTAGATAGAAAATATATTTTTCAAGAAAATAATAATTTTAATTTTACTCATTTTAGTTGTGCAAATTAAAATAATTACATCTGAGAGATTTTGAGTAGATTTGTAAAGTTAAAAATTAAGCTTGATTTCTGATAACATCCAATCAAGCAGTAAATTTATAAATTTGTTTGGTTTTTGTAAAACACATTTTCTAACTTGAATAAATATAAAAATTAAAATGTGAGATATCTAAATTTTAGATGTATGTAAATATAAAAATAGTAAAATAAAAATGGACCAATTAAATTTATATTCTTTATAAACAAAATATAAAGCAATAAAAGAGATATGTTTTAGCTTTCTAGTTTGTTCAAATTTCCTCATGTTCTTATTTCTCAAAAACTTGGAGGTGTAAAAATTCTACTCTTATTTCTTGATAAGGCTACTATTTAATTGCTGCCTTCTTAAATGCCAAAAAAAAAAATCTAGCTACAGCAACTTACGGCGATATGGTTTCAATCGATTGATCAAAATTTTTAGTGCCAATGTTCATCTTAGGCTTTATTTAGGATAGTTTTCTTATTGTTTCTAAAGCAATTTATTAGTACAATTTTTTAAAAAATAGTGACAAAAAACTATTCCAAACAGAACCTTAGGCTTGAATCATCTTGCAGTGCTGTATGAGGAACTTGTAAAAGAGTATTATTTGAGGCTTTACTATTGCATATTCAAGAGGAATAAAAAGAAGAGAAGAACAATCAATTTATTAATTTTGGTTACTCACTGATATATCATCAAAAAATTGTTTGATCGGGCACAAATCCCGAGGTAAAATCAACCCGGAAACTTCAAAAGTTAAATCCGAGATCACCTGAACTCTGATTTCAGCAAACTTACAGTCAAACTGAGCGTCTCGGAAATATGAACCCAACGACACCAAATTCGACTCAATCCAAGCCCAAATGAGTCCAAATCAAGGACCCGAAGTGTTAGAAAGTTTTTACCATAATTTGAGTTACCAAGTGGTTTCCGAATTTGACGAGCTTATAGTCAAATCGAGCGGCTCGATGAGACAAATCCAACGAGCCAAAGATCGCCAAATTCCGAAGTCATTAAGACCTTCAAATGCTTGATAAACGGTCCATGATCGAAGGATTCGATATCGGTCGTCCATCCGAACCACTCCATATTTGCCCATGATCCCTCATCTATTTACGTGTCATGCCACTTCATAAAATCTATAAATAGACCCCTCATTTCTCTTGAGAGGGGACCCAAGCAAGAAGAAGAGAAGAAGAATAGAAAAAGAAGAAGAGGGAAGAACTCCTCCTCGACCACCACCAGAGTTCTACCCGATGCCGGAATTCTGCCGGACTTCTGAACTACGCCGGAGTTCTGTCCGACACTCAAGGGACACTAGAGTTTTGCCCGACGCCAGAATCCTGCTCAACTTCGGAATGACGCTGGAATTCTGCCCGACCTCCGAAGGGCGCCAACATTCCGCTAGATTTCCAAGAGACGTCGGAACTCTGTCCGACGTTATAATTGAATTTCAATTCAGAAGTGATTCATTGTAATCTAATCGTCCTAACTTTTGTGGACGAGTCGGCCTCTTGTATCTCAAGCAAAATACTAGTATAACTTTTTCAACTGAGCGTGGTCCCGTGAT
Organism: Dendrobium catenatum; assembly: GCF_001605985.2. Taxonomy (NCBI): domain Eukaryota; kingdom Viridiplantae; phylum Streptophyta; class Magnoliopsida; order Asparagales; family Orchidaceae; genus Dendrobium; species Dendrobium catenatum. Next base: position 419,607 of record NW_021318592.1, read on the forward strand.
TTTTTTCCTTTCAGGGTTTCCACGTAAAAATCCTAGTGTTTCTATTTATTTCTTGTTTCTGTGATAGATATTCGTACAACGCTAAGACAAAAATTTTCTAACTCTATCGCCGCGTATATTTTATTTCCCGGAAAATTTTAAAATCTATCAAAATCTGTTAGAAAATCAGTCAGAAATCTATCTGAAACATTTCATCGGAAATACACCGGAAATCCGTTGGAATTTTTACATCATAAATTTGTTAGAAAAATCACCCCTAATTTCAACGTAAAATTTTGGCCGATAATTTACATTTTTCCTTGTAATGTTCAAAGCTTCTGCATTCCACTTTCTCTGCAACTACTGCCATTGCTAACAAACCATGCATGCAATGTAAACAGTTGGATGCGTATCTTCTCTGTTTCTGTAGCTAACTCAAGCTGATGCTTGCTACAGTTCGTTTACTGTAGCAATGAAAACCTGAATGGAAATTGCTATTGCAAATTACTCCTTTTTACTTCTTGTACAGAAGAGCTCCTTGTTCATTCTATCTCAAACTAGAGTTCTTCAATATCATGATGATGAGCTTCAAAATTACAAATTTATTTCAAAATTGATTTTATAAATAAAAAATTTATATTGCATTAATATCAAAATCAAATATAATGATTTCAAATACTATTTTTACAGAAACCTTTATTAAATATTTAAGCTGAAATATCAATATTGTTCACTTCAGAGGGGGATAGGGAGGCAAATGAGTAAATAATTGATTATTTTATTTAGTGTTCCTTATTAATCATATTTATTTATTTATTTATAAATTTTCAGGATGCATCTAATGACATTTCAAATTATGCATCTCCTGCTTAATATTTCAGATAAGAGAAAAGGATCAAAATGTAGTCTATTGACTTTTATGAATGGTCAAAATAATCTCCAACTATATATTTAATCAAGCAAAGGATACAAGAACTAAATAGACAGAGTGGTAAAGGCTCCCAATAGCAACAGTACATATACAGATAAAATCTCCCAAAAAGACCGCTCTAAGCATAAGAGGACACCCACGACGAAGAAGAAGAATCACAACCAATTCGAAAGGAACAACCGAACACCCCAAGGCTCCAAAGCAGTAACCACCAAGCCAATAACAGAAACGCTATTTTTTGGATTTCCTCTTACTTCGTTTATCCACCGAAACGATAACATCTCGCATACCACCCTCCTGTTCAAACACATCATCTTCATCAACCTCAGAAGATGAAGAGCCTTCAAGCCAATCAATCTGCGCCTTAACATAATCCCCCGATCTTGATCTTACACCAACATGGGCTTACAAGGCGTTAGCAGACAGTAAAGCAATTGGGACATCAACAAATTGTTCATTCACTCATAATCCCATAGAGGAGACTGACACAACAAGATCAGTAAGCGTCACAGGATAAGCAACAGGAGGAACCAATTCAGTGGAATCAACGTTCACTACCCCCGAATTAACATCACAAATTTCATTATGATCACCAACATTAACTAGTACATTAGAATCACGAGGAACGAAAGGACTAGCAGCCATATTAAGTAAGCAATTGTTTTGAGCACAAATCTCCAACTATATTAAATGATCATTTTAGTCATTCAAGTATTTAAGAAATTGAGGGATAAAAATAATCTTTTAATATAGTTCGAGATTAATTTGATTTTTTCATACGAAGACTCAAGGGGCTAATTTGATAATTTCGAAATTCAAATAATTAGAACATGATAATAATTATGTAATTTTAATTCCACTCATAAGTTTTTCTTAAATGATTTTCAGGCTGTTGGTTTCAAATCATTTTATTCTATGCTATAATTTGAAATTTGACAATTTCCTTTGTCAATTAGCCTTTCTAGTTACCTTTGTAAAGATTAATTATGAAAAATTAGGTCAAAATATTCAGATAAATTAAAAAAAATGTGTTTAAAAATTTTAAATTTATATATATATATATATATATATATA
>NW_021318592.1:422169-438878 GCF_001605985.2 Dendrobium catenatum
CCCCCCCCTCCCCTTTCTCATCTTCCTGCTACTGTTCCCCCGGTTCAACCTCCTCTCCGGAGCTGGACGAATATCGTTACCCCGGCCTGCCTTTCGTCCAAAGATCTTCCCGTAGATCTCAGAGAAGAGCCTGACGAAGTTCTCATTTTCCATAAATCTAAAACGGATGCTGCTGCTGAAGAGTGGAATCAAGCTTTGGTTGGTTTTTCGGTTGGTAGGCGTCCTTACTATGAGGCTCTTCTTGCTGCCTTAAAGAAAACTTGGAAGCTCCAAGGTACTATTCAACTTTTCAATCTGAGCGATGGTTTCTTTCTGATAAAATTCTCATCTCCTGTGGATTATGAAATGGCTTGGAATGGGGGAGTGTGGTTCCTCTTAGGCCGCCCTTTCATTTTACAAAAATGGTATCCTAGGTTTAAGCCAGTTAGAGAAAATTTTTCCTCTGTTCCTATTTGGGTTAAACTTCTGGACCTTCCTCTCTGTGTCTGAAACTCAGATGGTATTTCCCGTATTGCCAGCAAGATTGGCATCCCCTTAGCTGTTGATGCTCTTACCGCTCAGAAAACTCGATTGACCTATGCACGCGTCTGCATACAGGTCAATAGCAAGACCAAATACCCAGATTACATACTTATATCTATTGAAGATGAAATCATGAATGTTAAAGTTCAGTATGAATGGAGACCTTCCCACTGTGAAACTTGTGAATCGTTATTTCACTCTTCTGCCTCATGTCCTTCCAATGCTATGAATCAAAATGGGGAACATAACAAGAAAAACACCAATTTTAGAGGGAGAAGTACCTCTCGTGCTCCGCAAAACAATGGGGAAAAAGCTCTACTCCGGGTGGTCATAACAGAGCCTTGCCTCCGCAACCGAACCTCAAGATTATTCATAGTCCACAGAAGCCAACTGGTACCACCTCCCTAGCTGACATTCCTTCCTCCTCCACCCCTTCAAAATCATCCCATCCTATTGTTACACCTGATCAAACCTCCGCTTCCAAGCTTCAACCACATCAATCCGCCACTATACCAAACTTGAACTCTCCCACCGACGACACTATAATCTCCACTATCAATCATTCTGATCCTCAATCTCAAGTTGCTGGTGTTGTCTCCTCAAACAAATTTGATGCCTTCATGGATATCCAAACAGATGTTTTTTCTGAAGACATTGACCCTGTTTTGGAAAAATTCTTGAATAGGGAAGAGGAAGTTATTGTTCCTCCAAAACAAAAAGCAGTCTTTATCCATCAGCCCCCACCTTCATCAGCAGCAAAAAACACTAGAGGCAAGCATAAGAAGCCTCAACCAACTACATCTAAGTCTCAATGACTCTTCCGTCCGTAGGTTCTTGGAACTTAAGGGGGTTTAACAATCCCAGCAAAGTCAGCATTTGCAAGCAATTAATCCAAAAACATAAACTGGATTTAATCTGTATCATGGAGAATAGGATTCATGCCAATTCTATGCTCGACCCGTGGTTCATTTCTTCTCACAAGGTCTTTGATTCAGAAGAAAGCTGCAATAATTTCAACCTTTCTGCTTCCGGTAGAATATGGATTAAATGGGATAGAGACAGGGTCTCTTTTATCCCTACTTTTTTCTCCACTCAGCTCATATGTGGATTTGTTACATGTACCCCAAACATTATTTTTTTTCTCACTGCTGTTTATGGCTCTAATTCTGCAGAAGATAGACTGAATCTCTGGTTTAATCTACACTCCAATTCTCCATCTCCTGACATTCCGTGGATTATTATGGGAGACTTTAATTGTTATAGGTATCAAAATGAGAAATCTGGTGGCTCTCCTCTTCATTTCAGTAGGATGGGGGACTTCAACTTCTTCATCTTTGACAATCACCTCATTGATCTTACCTCCTCTGGTCTTTTCTTCTCTTGGTTTAATCAGCAATCTGAGAATCCCATCCATATAAAACTTGACAGGGCTCTTGTCAATGAAGCTTGGATTGACAATTTTCCTCACTCTTCTTACTTTGTGGATAGGCCTTACTGCTCTGATCACAGCCCCATTATTCTCAAGAATGGTTCTCCTATTCTTTCTTTTTGCCGGTTTCAGTTTAAGAACTACTGGACCTATAACAATGAGTACTGGCGCCTTTTGATGGATATATTCCTCGAGGCCTCGGTTGGAAATCTGCTGTCTGATTTTTCCAACAAGCTAAGGAGGCTCAAATTTGCAATCAAAGCTAAACATTGGGCTTCTGCCAATGCTATTCAATCTGTTCTTCATAATTTGCATGAAAAGCAACTGACTCTTCTTTCTTCTCTTGATGCGGATCCTTTGAATCCCACTCTTAATGCTGAATTGAAGAACACTAATGGTAATATTGCTGAACTTACTTCGTCGTGGACTTCTTGGATGTCTCAAAGAGCTAAGGCCAAATGGCTAAAACATGGGGAGGATGACCTTAAATTTCTCTACTCAAAAATCCGTATAAGGAAATCCTATAATGCTACTGCTTTGAAGAATATTATGTCGGATAATTCTGGGAATGTGTTTGGTGAAAAACAGAAGGTCATTTCTCACTTCCATGAGTTGTTTAATCCTGTTGTCTCTATTACTCAGGATTCTGTTCCTTTACCGGTTGGTAGATCTATCCCCAATGCTGATTTTTTGTCTCTTACCTTGCCCATTTCTGAAACCGAGATTAAGAATGCAGTTTTTTCTGGGGATTCTTCTTCTTCCGCTGGCCCTGACGGATTTAATTTCCACTTTTACAAGACCGGGTGGCACATCATTGGTCCTTCTCTATGCAAAGCAATTCAATCCTTCTTCATAAAAGGTTACATCCCTTCTGGGATTAAGGCTACGGCTTTATTTCTGATTCCTAAAACCTCTCATGTGAATACTATCTCTGATTTCAGGCCAATCTCTCTGTGCAACACTTTATATAAGATAATTTCAAAAATTTTAGCTAATAGACTAAAGTGTTTTATGCCTCATATCATTGATATGGCTCAAGCTGGTTTTATTAAGCATCGGATCTCGACTGACAATGTCATTTTAGCCTCTGAGCTTTTGAGATTTTTCAAAAAATGCACCAAAGTCCCCTATATGTGTGCTAAGTTAGACATTAAAAAGGCTTTTGACTCTCTCTCGAGAGATTTCTTATTTCAAAGAATGGCGCAGAAGGGCATCCCCCCCATTTTTATTAAATGGGTTAAAGCTTGCATTACGGGTGTGAATTTTTCTATATTTATGGATGGGCAATTGGAAGGCTATATTCCCTCTTCTGTTGGGTTAAGGCAGGGCTGCCCCCTGAGCCCTTATCTATTTTGTATAGCTATGGATGCTCTTTCTAGCCTGCTGGACAATGTGAATGGTGATTTTACTTTCCAACCGGTTAACATCAAAGGTTTCAAAATTTCCCATTTACTTTATGCTGATGATGTCCTGGTTTTTGGGCAAGCTAATGTGCGAAACTGTAATATTCTGAACTCTATTCTTCAGAGATTTGCTCTTTCTTCTGGCCTCAAGGTTAATCCAGCTAAAAGCACTATTATTTTGCAAGATAATTATCCTTTTGGCAAGGATATCTGTGACATCCTTAACATTCACAATGTTGGCAACTCCCTATCTTATTTGGGAATCCCTATTTCTATTAACAGAACCCGTCTTTCCCATTTCTCTCCCCTTCTTGATGTGATTTCTAACAGACTTTCTGGATGGAAAGCAAAGAGTTTATCTTTCCCCGGTAGGCTCCAGTTTCTTAAATTTACAATATGGAATACTATAGCATACTGGATTCGCGGAGCTATAATACCTAAATCCATTTGTAAGCAAATGGCAAAACTTTCTGCAAAATTTTTATATTTTGGCAATATTGATTCTAGAAAGCTCCATATGGTTTCATGGGCTAACACTTGTAAACCAAAAGAAAAGGGTGGTCTTGGCATTCCAAATTTTCATGCTATTCGTTATGCTTTTGATTGCTCACTTATCCTCAGATTGTATCAAACACGGTCTCCTTTATCTGATTGGTTTTTTATGATTCATTGTTCTTCGTGGAAACCTCATTCTCCCTCCTCTTCTGCAATGTGGAAAAGTATTTGTCTTACAGCCACCAAAGCTAAGCCCAATTTCTTTTTTAAAGTCACGGATAATAGCCCTATTAGTCTTCTTTGGGACCATTGGTATAATGGTTTACACATACAAGATATTCCGGACTTTGAATCCTATACCTCTATATGTTCTGTTAATGCCAGGTTGGATTCTCTCATTGCTAATGGAAACTGGAACTTCCCTAGTATTTGCTCTGATAATTTTAAGAATGTTGTCTCTCCTATTCCCATTGTTTGTGGGGATAGAAGGCATTGTATCTCTTGGGGTGCCAATGACAGGCAGAAATTTCATTGCTTCATGATGGATTTTTACAAAACGGAGGCTGAGGTTAATTGGTATAAGGCTGTGTGGCACAAGCATTCTGCTCTTAGATTCTCTATTTATGCTTGGTTATGTTTTGTTGGTGGTTTAAAAACTACTGACGCCTTGCAGAAAAGAAATATTTATGTGAATCCGATGTGCGTCTTTTGCCAATGCAATGCTGAGAGTGTATCTCATCTCTTTTTTGAATGTGATTACACTTTCAGCATTATCACTTCTCTGATTCCGGCTATTAGCTCTTTTCTTTTGAGACCAAACTTATTTCAGATTTCTGATTATCTTATTAACTGTGGTGATTCGACTTCTGGTACTTCTGAGGTGAAATTTTTGACTCTTTGGGCTGCTGTTTATTACCTTTGGAGGGAGAGAAATGAAAGGAAATTTGTACATCATTTTAAAAGCCAAACTACTGTTCAGCTTTTGATAAAGAAGGCGGTAGATTTAAAACTGAAAAGATGGAAAAACTACTGACTGGCTTTGGTGTTTTTGTTGGTTCTTATATGCTGGAATCTATTTATTCAATCTCTAAGTGCCTTCTCTGTGATGTCTTTCCGAGGATTTGGTTTCTCGTCTCTATAGCTACGCAGGGGGCGATGATGTGCAGTCTTCATCCTCCCCCCTGGATGGCTAATTCTGCAACTTATTCACATCTGATGGCATTTTTGGCAACCGGGGGTTTTTTCCTCAAGTAGGTGAAGACTGGTTTTTTCCTGAGCCCGATTTCTTCATGCTTCCTGCTATCTCTAGGGATTGGTGTGTTTTTCTGCGGTCTTCTTTTTGCTCAAGACTCTTCGTAATATTTGTGTACCTGCTCTGGGTGGACAATGCCTGCTCTCCAGCAAATTTTGTATTCCTTTTAGCATGTGTTTTTTGGCACTTTGGTGCTCTTTTTCCTTTGATTTCTGTTTTTGTTAGTGATCACTTTTTTGATCTTCTACACATGTAACTAGCTTTTCTATCTCTTATCAATGAAAATGGGTTCGCCCGATTTTTCCCAAAAAAAAAAAAAAATTGCGGAAACCGATGATCAATGTATGGGAGAAATAATATAAATTATAAGATGTAATATGATAAAATGTTATTACTACAAATTATATATATATTCAATTGAATTAAATTTACACAAGTAGCGAAATAAATATGTATCGCTACTTTAAGTGTTTGACTAAGCTAATGACGTTCCACGACTGGTACAACTTTAGTAGGACTTTTCTTTTTATTCTTGTAAGCCCCAAGATATATATGCCCAAAATAAGGTATAATGATGATGTTAGAAAATTTATGCCCTATAGGTAGCATTATGAGTATGTTTACTCAAATAGTTAATATATAAAGCAAAGATAAAACATATAACCATAGGAACAAAAAGGAATACAGGTGATCAATGAAATATATATCAGTTCTTATATGCTGGAATCTATTTATTCAATCTCTAAGTGCCTTCTCTGTGATGTCTTTCCGAGGATTTGGTTTCTCGTCTCTATAGCTACGCAGGGGGCGATGATGTGCAGTCTTCATCCTCCCCCCTGGATGGCTAATTCTGCAACTTATTCACATCTGATGGCATTTTTGGCAACCGGGGGTTTTTTCCTCAAGTAGGTGAAGACTGGTTTTTTCCTGAGCCCGATTTCTTCATGCTTCCTGCCATCTCTAGGGATTGGTGTGTTTTTCTGCGGTCTTCTTTTTGCTCAAGACTCTTCGTAATATTTGTGTACCTGCTCTGGGTGGACAATAATTCGCAGCAATAACAGAAATCCCTGGTTGCCCCAAAGGCCATCCAAGGGAACCAAAACCGGGAGCTTCATCATTGTCCAGGTCAGGTGTGCGTGCATGATCTCGTCGTGTGGCAATAAACATATAAGAGCCACCATAATAGCAGCCCACCACCTTACAGCAATTCCAGATAAACCAAAGAGTTTTCCCATTTTGTAATTTTCTCAGCCATATTCCTTTTAACATTGTAAATCAATGTATATTATAGTTAAAAATATTCCCAAACCTTCTGCCATTCCTCTCTTTCCAGATATTATAAATAGCACAACTGAGAAACACAAAGAAGAAGTATTTAACCTTCTTGTTGCCTTTGTATTTACATTTAATCCACTCAAAAACCTGCAGAATATTAGGCCTAAAGAGAAAACTCCGCAAACCAGGCATTAGAGCGGTAATGACAGTGTAAGAATAGTCACATTCGAAAAACAAATGTGAAACAGATTCGTTGCATGCATGACATAGATTACAGGTAGCAAGTACGAGTTTGTAAAGCATCCGCAGTTTTGAGGCCTCCAGCTAAAGCCATCCATACAAACACAGAATGTTTAAGGATATTTCTCTTAGGCCAAACCAACTTAAACCAAGAGCAGCTAGGTAGATCTGAATAGTATTCATCCATAAAGTTTTTGAATTTATGAGTACTGCGGTTTTTCCACAACAAACAATGCCCAGCATCACCAATATTGATCTCAGCAAGGAGATTTTTCAAATTCAAAGGAAAGTGATCCGGAAAAACCCACTGAGTGCCAATAATTAATTCATTTAAGCAAAAGTCATGAGAAATACCATCCGGATTGCCCCCCAAATACTCATAAATGGTTTGATTGTTGCACCAGTGATCCCATATGAAATGAATGGGAGCCTGCTGGGAAATGCTAAAGGTAAAACAGTGTTTTGCATCCATAGCAGTATTACAGATAAGCTTCCAGATTTTAGAATCAGATACACGAGGAGGCTTCCACGGGGATTTGTGGTAGCAAATAAGCCATTTGGATAGAGGAGAAGGGGCATTATACATCCTGTGAATTACAGAGCAGCTATATGAAAATTGTAAAGCAGAAATGGAGGGAATGCCCAAACCCCCATTATATTTAGGCCTACAAATCCTATCCCAAGACACCATGTGCAGTTTCTTAGCAGACATAGAATCACCAAAAAACAAAAACCTGGAACAGGCTTTTTTGAAATGTTTGTATACAGTTTTTGGTAAGATTGACCCCCTAATCCAATATGCAATGGTGTTTTGAATAGTAAATTTAATGTACTGAAGTTTGCCCGCAAAGGATAACAGGTTGGCCTTCCATCCATTCATTTGCTTGTTGATACTATCCAAAAGCAGCAAGAAGTCCTCTATTTTTTGCTTGTAAAAAGATAAAAGAATGCCAAGGTAATTGATCTTATTAACTATGTTGAAAATAGATAAAGACTGACAAATAGCCTGAACATTCCTCTGATTTTTGGTAAGCATAATTGCACTCTTGTCATAGTTCACATAAAGCCCCGTGGAGTTTGCAAAGTCCCTTAGAACGATAGCCAACTTATTACAGTTTTCAATAGAGGCCTCCCCAAATATAAGAACATCGTCAGCATATAGCAAATGAGTAAGAGAGAAGTTATCCACAGATATACCTTTAAAGCCACTGCATTCCAAAAGATTTGAGAAAGCATCCATCACAAGGAAAAAGAGGTAGGGACTAAGAGGGCAACCCTGTCTTAGTCCAGCAGATGAAGGAAAGAAACCCTCTAAAGCACCATTGAGCAGAATTGAGAAGTTAACGTTAGAGATACAAGCTTTAATCCAGTTAACAAAAAGAGGAGGAAAACCTTTCTGTGAAAGCCTAGAGAGCAAAAATTCACGACTCAGAGAATCAAAGGCCTTTTTAATGTCCAACTTAGCAAAGAAAATGTTACTCCCCCTTCTCCTACCAGCATATGAAAGAATATCACTAGCAAGCAAAATATTATCAGTGGATACTCTAGATTTAACAAAGCCAGCTTGATTATCCATGACAATCAAAGGCATAACCGGCTTCAATCTATCAGCAATAACCTTTGCAATAATTTTGTAAAGAACATTACATAATGCAATAGGTCTAAAATCAGAAATTTCATAAGCATGCTTATGTTTAGGAATGATAGCCAGAGCAGTAGCTTTGAGACCATTAGGCATATAGCATTTTTGAAAGAAAGAATGTACAACCCTGCAAACCAGAGGACCAATAATATGCCAGGAAGATTTGTAAAAAAAGAAATTAAATCCATCTGGTCCAGGAGCAGAATTAGATTTGCCCGAAAAAACAGCTTTTTTTACCTCCTCATCAAGCACCAAAGAGGTCATACGGATAGCCTCATCCAGAGGGAAAGCAGGCCTGAGTAGAGTTGAGGGAAGGGGGGGAAGAGGGGTTGTAAAGTCTTTGGTAATACTGGATTAAAGAGATAACAACATCTGCTCTAGAAGAAGTAGGATTGTTAGCAAATAAATTGACCATAGAATTAGAGCACACTCTTCTAGTTCTAATTTTTGCAAATAAAAACTTTAAATCATCTTCCCCATTTCTTATCCAGTTGACTTTTGCCCGTTGAACAATCCAAGAGGCATACATTGAATTGAACTTAGCTAGTTCTACCGTGCTAACCTTGAAAGAGTGATTGAGGGTCAAGTTATAAGGATCCTCCTGCAGCTTACTCAACAGTTTAGCATGGTTATCATGCAGGACATCCAGATGTCTAGAAATACTAGAGGAGGAAGACCAAACCTCACTCTTAACTTTATGTTTAAGGAGCCTCAGGCAATTACTAAAATGGGAAATAGGATTTCCAGAGAAAGGAAGAGAGAGTACCTCCAGTAAGACGGCCCAGTAACTATCAAAGTTGGTCCAGTAGTTCTTGAAAAGAAAGGGGTGATGAACCTTGACAGAAATACCAGAATTTAAAATGATGGGGCAATGATCCGAGCAGGAAGGGCTCTGAATAGAGCAGTAGGAGTTTGGAAAATTGTTCTGCCAGCCCTCATTCACTAAAACACGGTCGAGTTTTATATGAATAGGATTAATTGAACGCTGATTAAATCAAGTGAACTTAAAACCAACAGAGTGTAAATCCACTAAACTATTGCTGAAAATCATATTGTTAAGATCAAACAAAGCAGAATGAGAGATAGGATTCCCACCCAATTTTCCAGAGGCATACCGACAACAGTTGAAATAACCAATTAAAACCCAAGGGAAGTCAGGCTCAGATGCCAAATGAGCCAAAGAGTTCCACAACTCCTTACGGCCTTGAGAATTATTAGAGGCGTATATATCAGAGAGCTGGAGCAGCGGTTTATCAACAACCCAAATAATCCCAGAAATGACCAGATCAGAAGAGAAGGAGGGCTTGAAGTTCAATTTCGCAGCATCCCACTTAACCCTTATCCTGCCCGAAGAGGATAAATCAAAATTGTGACAGCTTTCTTCATTGGGAAACAGAGAGTGGTTAGAGTCGAAAAAAGGATCAAGGAGTGATTGGGAATTAATCCTGTTTTCTAATATACAGACCAAGTTTAGCTTGAACGATTTAATAAGTCGCTTACAGCTCAAGACTTTATCAGGGTGATTGAAGCCCCTGATATTCCACGCCGCCATGGGTGGAAAATACATTAACCGTTCTGTTGAGGCTGGGGTTTTTTGCTCTGCTTCCCCTTTGCAGTTTTTTCCCCGTTGCGCTTGCTTTTTTCTGTTTTCCTTTATTCGGAACCTTGGAATGTCCAGTAGCATTGGATCCCAATTTCCCATCTAAACTCCCTGGGATGTCAGAATGTTGAGTTTGATCTTCCTCAGAATTAAGTACATCAAAACTTTAATCCTTCTAAAGATATTTCCTCCCCCAAAGGAAAATCTTTCGATGATGGAAAAAGTTGACCAGAGATGGTTCCAAAAATTAATTTTTTTTTATAAAATTAGACTTTGCTTTTTACCATATTGGCCAAAGAAGGACAGAATAGAAATATTACTATATTCGGTAAAAATTTGGGTCATTATCGTCAGTACATATATATACTGCTCCAAGAAAAATAATAATAAAATTAAAAAAATAGTCACTGTCTCGCATTCTTTTCACTTTTTATTTTATTAAATTTCTGATTTTTAAAATTAATTATTTTTTTAGAAAATATTATGAATAGAGCACGTGCATATATACCTATTGACTTGGCAGCCTCATTTAGATGGACCACTAGATGGACCACCTCGATCCATCCATGATCCATGCATTATGTTCGTTGGCTTGTGATTCATTATTATTTTTTTTATAATTTTTCATACTTTATACTTTTATTATAATTACTTTCACAATAATCTTTTTTTTTTATAATAAATGCGTTGACTCATAAGTCAACTCAAAGTCATTGTATTAAGCTTGACATTGGGCGTGGACCTTTCTTCCACTTATTGTAATTCCTAGTTGTCTTTGATAATTCTCTCCAAAGGGATCTTTGAGGTAGCCTTACTCTATAAATAGAGGACAATTTCCTTTGATCTTGGAGGAGATTTTGAGATTTGGATAAGTTTAGAAATAGAATAGATAGGATGTTATAATTTCTTATGTATCCTAGAATTCTCCAGATGATGGTCGATTTCTTCTCTTCCTCCGTTTGGCATTAAAACTCGAACTCGATTAATTAATAAAACTCAAGTTCAAATTGAAGGAGCTCTAACTCGGTTCAACTACTTCACACCGCTATCAAGATTTAAGCTTAGATAGCAAGTTTGTAATCTAAGCTAAACTAATCCAGTCAATGAGCATTAGAAGAAAATATTCCTAATCAATTAATAAAATAGTAATAATAATAATAATAATAATTAACACGTCACTAAAAATCGCATTGATCCAACACGTATCTCAAGGCAAATTCAAATTGGAAACTTTTGAAATTAAACACGGGACCATTCAAGCTCCAATTTTAGCAAATGTATAGTCAAACTGAATGTCTCAATGAGACAAACCCAACGGCACCAAAATCGGTTCAAATCTGAGCCCAAATGGGAGCCCAAAGCATAATTAGAAGGTCCAAATAAATTGGATGACAAAATGATATCCAAATATATCATGCTTACAGTTGAATCGAGTGGATCGACAAGACTAATCCAATGTGTCCAAGAACATTTGATTCCAACATCATTATGGAACTTAAATGCTTGATGAACGCTCTATGATCGAGGGAATCGATATGAGCTGTTCGATTAACCACTCCGATTTTGTTATGGATCTTCCTTATATTTGAAGAGCATGACATTCTAAAAAATCTATAAATAAACCCTTACTTCCCACATTAATGGAGGTTGGGGGCCTTAGACTTTTTGCTGGAGATTGGAAAGAGCTCTGAGGCTTCAAAGATGTAAAGCTCCACGTAAGCACCACAGCCTGCAAACTTCCATCAACCATTTTCAAACAATCGTTAGGTCGCCGAAAGCCGTCAGACTTCCACTAGACCATCATCAGACCACTGCCCAACTGTCGACAGCCGTTTGACCACTATTTTACACCAATTATGGTCCCTCTGATCACCGTAGCTCGACAACTATGATCCCTCTATTCACCGTCGTCTGTCGACTACAGTTCCTCCAACCATCATCGCTCGCCGACTATGGTCCCTCAGACCTACATTGCCAGCAGACTACAGTTCCTCCGACCACGGTCGCCTGTAGATTATGACACATCTGACCTCCGTAGCTCGTCGACTATATACAGCCATTCCGGCCTCCATCGCCCTAAAACAATGATCGTCTGCCGAGTACGGTCCCTTTGACGACCGTCACCCACAAAATACGATCCCTCCGACCATTGTCGCCCAAATATAGTCCTGACAACCAAATGAACAAGCTCACACTCTCTTGAGAATGACTCTTTTATCATTGGATTCTTCCAACTCCAACTATATAATGTTCTCTATATATTACATTAAGCCAAGGCCTTCTCCTCGAGGAAGGGTACCATTTGTAATTGACTACAAACACTAGTAGAATCATATGAACTAGGTCAGGACCCGTGATTTTTCCCTTTTTAGGAGTTTCCATGTAAAAATCTTAATGTCTCTTATGACTCTCGCAGTTCATCTCTCTCTTTATCTGTAAATATATTAGATTTTCATCCAAAACTAAGACATTAAGCTTCTTATCTTTCTACCGTCGTGAATATTTCAGTCCGCAACAATAATAACAAAATCAAGCACAGTTTTTTTTTTTTTTTTAATGTGCTCACTATTGCTTGACTGCAGAGAGCATAAAAAGAAGGAGCATAAAAAGAAGCCGAATACAACAGAACAAACAAAGGGAAGCTTTATCATAATTGTTAGCGTACAGATAGTCAAATTTCTTTCAAACTACAAAATTCAAATTTATAAATATCTCTCTCTCTCTCTCTCTCTCTCTCTCTCTCTCTCTCTCTCTCGGGATTCAAATAAGCAAGGCTTTTGTTAAGAGAAGACATCAGAATGCATACAAATCACTCTTAACGTCACAATGCTCTTGGCCGCTTCTTTCTTCCTAAAAATACAGCTAAGGTGAACAATTGCCTATCTGAAATTTTTTTCTTAGAAAAATAAATATTTTAATTATTTTTTCGACCTACAATAAACGTAATCGATCATATTTCATAAAATAAATTAATTTTTCTATTTCTATATATAAAATTATGCATTTTATAATCTTATTTTACTCATCCTCAAAAGAAAGGCTTGTTCCACCCTCGCTGAAAGTGTATTTATAAGTATAAATTGGGTCTTTGGGCTGGCGTGACCCAATACGTGAAACTCTTTAAGAAAATAAAATTAAACTCTTAAATATGAAGACAATTTTAAATGTAATGGTTGGAATTTCATCATGAACTTTAAAGTTAAGCCTGCTTCTATAGGAGCACTCTCGCGACAATTAACCCCTAAGAACTTACACCAATGTGACAAAATATTGAGCATATTAGGTCAAAAATTGATAATATCTCGATATTTAAAAATTTGATGTGTTGTTATACAAAATTTCTTTTTTTTAGTAATGTTGTATTATCTTTTCCTTTATGTTTTGGGCTTTTTTAAGGATGTCAAAACGGGTCGATAGGTCAAGTTCGGGTCGAATCCGAGTTAACCCGGGGCTAAACGGGTCAATTCGAATCCAACCCATAATGTCTAAATATTATCAAAATATATACATGAAATTAAAAAGTGTTTTTTTATTTTAAAACAATTAATATAATTGACATTAATTTTTATATGATTCAAAGATTAAGATGTTATACAAAAAATATAAATATTTACATATTAAATATCTAAAAACTTTTTAATTAATTTTAATGGCATCAAGATCCATTATAAACAAAGTTTAATAAAAAAAATAATACAATAATTAATCCATCATAAATAAAATTTAATGAAAATATTACTATTCTTTTTTTCTGTTTTTTTGTTTTTACCATGCACACTTTGGTTAAACTGACAAATCCAAAATGCTATATAAATTTCCAAAAAAATTTCTAAAAAGAAATAATAAGTCACATAATAAAATCTAACAATTAAAAAGAGTTGCAGTTGTCCTGCTCCTCTTCGTTCTCGTCTCCTTATCTGCTAGCTCCCTCTGAGCTCTGTGCTTCACAAGTCTTTTAGAGAGAAAGATCTGTATATGAGAGCATAATTTGTATTTAATTGGCTTTGGATGAAGCCTGAAGGGAAGAAGAAGGAAGGAGACAAAGGGAGGAGGACGTCGACGACATGGGAAGCGACGTATCACGCCACTGTTGCTGTCCCTTTCTTACGTACGCTCGCTGCATGGATTTTGACAAAATAAATAAATGAGAAAGAGGGGCGATGAAGAGACAGCAGCTTGTCCTTCTCCTTTTTATTCTTGACCTTTTCCCTCATGCTGCGCCTGAAAGTGAGAAGCTGTAAGCTGTATTTTTATTTGCCTTGGTTTCATGCCCATTTGCTTGCAGACTGACAAATATGGAGAGAGAGAGAAGAATCAAGAATGGTCCATTCCAATTTCGGTTCATCGGATCGGTTAAGGTTGAATCCGAAACTGATCCGGCACTATTTTGGTCAACACGAACTTGATCCACTTCGGGTCCGGATCAACCCGACATGACCTAGGACCGACCAAAAAGTTACTATTTTCGGGTCAAAAAAAGAGTCAATCTTGGATTTTAGGATAAAAAACGGGTTCATCTCGGATTTTCGGATAAATACGGGTCAATTTGGGGTTACTGGGTCAACTCGAACCTGACCTGATTTTTTAAACGGATCGAGTTGCTGAACCCGAACCCGATCCGTTTCGGGTCCGGATTGATCTAAATCTGAAATTTTTGAGTCAAGTTAATATTGACACCCCTAGTTCATTTAACCTTGGAGATCGATTTACTTCAGAAATTCTAACAAATCTTTCATAAATAAATCTGAAAACGTTCTTAATTTCTTATAAATTTATCTGAAAGGTATAACAATACACAGAACCTAATGAACTACTCAAACTTTCATGGTTAAATATCTTCTCATTTGCAGCAATGACTTGTGGTACTACTGATATATCAGTAAAAAAATATCTTGATCAGGCACGAATCTCAAAGCAAAATTGAGTTGAAAGCTTCTGAAATTAAATCAAAGACCATCTGAGTTCCGATTTCAGCAAACTTATAGTCAAACTGAACGTCTCGAACTGAACGTCTCATAAATACGAACGCAACGACACCAAATTAGACTCAATCCGAGCCCAAATGAGTCTAAATCAAAGATCTGAAACACATTTGTAAGGTTCAAACCATAATTTGGATTATCAAACAGTTTTCAAACGTGACATGCTTCTAGTCGAATCGAGCGGCTCAACAAAAAGAATCCAACGAGCCCGAGATCGTCGAATTCTGATATCATTATGACATTCAAATGCCCAATAAATTGTTCGTGAATAAGGGATTCAACATGGTTGTCCATTCAAACCACTCCCAATTCACCATTGATCTTCCTCCTATTTACTGTTCGTGTCACTCTCAGAAAACTATAAATAGTCCCCTCATTTTTCTTGGAAGGATGGCAAAGCAAGAAAGAGAAGGAAGAAGAGAAACTTGAGTTCTCTTGCAATCAGACTCCTTGAATACCGTCGGACTTCCTCCCAGCCAACGATTGAAGCCAGACTTCTGTCCGGATACCAATTAAAGTTGGGTTTCCTCCAAGCCACCGATTGACGCCGGACTTCTTCTTGTCCATTAACTAAAACCGAATTTCCTCCTGACCACAGATGGACGCCTGACTTCTGCCCAATGCCATACTGCTGCTCGCCGAACTTTTACACGTCCACCGAAGGATGTTAGACTTCCACATAGCCAACAACTAACATCGGACTTACACCCGCCTTACAGCTATTGTTGGACTTCCACCCGACAAAAGTCATTCCAACCTCCGTCGCCAGCTGATCACAATCATTCCGACCTCCTCCCACTATGGTCCTTTCAACCGCTGTCGCTAGAGAATGGTCTTTCCGACCTCTGTCGCTAGCCATGCCAGCTACGGTCCTTCCGTCCTCCTTCGCTAACTACGTCCGACCTCCATCACCAGATAACGGTCTTTTCGACCTCTGTCACCCACCGACAACGGACTTTCCGACCTTCGTCGCTCACCGACTACGGTCTTTTCGACCTCCATCACCCTCTGACTAAAGTCTTTCCGACCTCCTTTATCAAATACAATCCTTCCGTCCACCATCGCTAGACAAAAGTAATTCTGACCTCTATCGTTCACCTGCTATGGTCTTGCCGACTAAACAAACATGTCAATTCTGATTCTTCCCATCTCCACCTTGTAATGTGCTTTGTATGATGTATATTTGCTATATCAAATCAAGGTCTTTCCCCAAGGAAGGGTCTTAATTGTAATTGATTGCAAACACTAGTGGATTCATTCAAACTGGGCCAAGCCCCGTGATTCTTTTCAAGGGTTTTCCACATAAAAAACTCGTGTCTCTTAAGTATGCTACACCCTCTTTTATATGACTATGTGATGGATCTTCGAACAAAGCTAAGACGTCAAACCTTATATTTCTCTATTAGCTCAAATATTTCAAGATGCAACAATTACATCTAATAAATATATAATAAAATAATCAAACAAAGGTATATCGTATATGATGTATAAATATGATATATAGATTAGACTAAATATTAGATTAATACAATTTTCAAATAAAATAATTTCTATCATTAAATTAATATATAATAAAAATTTTTGTGAAGCGTTAACCGTTGGGTATCATAAATGCTTCAGAATTGCAGGTAAGTGTCTTCTTTAGTTGTCTCTGTAATGTTGAGACGTCGCACATCCCATAGTCAAATCAGACGGATCCACTGAAAAGCTCAGAGCCACTCGACTTTAAATAAAATGGTTAGTTTGCCGACTCATGGATTTGAAGAATTGGTTGCGCAGCGGCAGGTAAATTTATTTAGTTTAATTGAGCACGAGCTCAACTTGAGCTCAAGCTGGTCAATGCCCCAAATTTTTCCAAAAAAAAAAAAA
>NW_021318592.1:439047-464550 GCF_001605985.2 Dendrobium catenatum
GTCTTTGTGGTGCCATTTGGTGCCAAGAGTAGGCCCTAATGTCTCATTGATTTTAGGTGAGATTTTGATTTTTCTTATCAATTTTATGTCAGTAAAAAAACAATTATAAATTGTTTCATCACTGCTAAAAAATCAAACTTTCAGAGTACTTTTTTTTACCAATTATACTAGTTTAAACATCTACTAAATTCTTCATAGTAGTTCTTAAACCGCTGTAAATTCGTTGTATTTGTGTTCGCTAGAAAGACTTTTGCAACAATTTTATGAGTATTACTGTAGGAAAGCTTTAGCAGCGTTTTTAGCAGGGGTTAAAACTGCTGTTAAAAGCTAGCAAAGTTGAAAAAAAATATAATGCAAAAAAAATTGAATTTTGTGATCAAATTGCAACAAAAATTAAGAATATTACGAATTAATCTTTGAATTGTATATTGTTTGAATTTAAAAATAACTGAGCCCTATAATTGTGTTTTTTTGACCCACTAGAATTCTATATATTTCTTTCAAAGAGTCATTTGAGCACATAATTATGCTGATATTGTTATTGTGTAATTTTCTCATATTTATTTATAAAATATAATATCACATTCTATTTAAAATATAAATCATAGAATTAATTCTTCTTCAATAATTTCCAAATATTTGAAATTGGAACATTATTACTCATATGCCCCACCATTTATCATAGTTAATAATTCATTGTTTGTTGCAGATAGCTCTTAAATGAACGTGAAAAAAAGGATAATTTGGTAATAAAAAGAAGAAAATTGAGAAAAATGAGTTAAATGTTTTACTCGTTTTTTATAAATAAATTATTAAAAAAGACTGATGCAGTAAGACCAAAGGGATGTCATAAAATAGGATAATGTTTGTATGTCAACATTCATATTGGAGTGTAGAGATAAGTACATATTAAATTATTAATTGTTTATATTTTGCATTATGAGTATGAAATATATACTAAAAAAGAAGAAAATATTTAATCAAAGGTAAATGACATAATTTTAAGTTGGAGAAAAAAAAAATGTAAATTTAACTTTTATTTTACTATTTTGTTTGTTTGGGCTCTCCTAAAATGCATCATAGTTTTTTTTTTTTTTTTAATATTTATGATATATAGTTACGTGACAGAGTGTAAATGAGCCAAGTTGAGCTCTAGTTAGGACTAACTCGAGCTTGGCTAGCCGACTTAATATTTGGCTTGAATTTGAGTTGAGCTTATACGGCGATATCTAGCTTAATTTACTCGTTCTTAAATTTTGAAGCTTGAGCTTGGTTTGAAAGCTCGAGATCACCAGAGAAAATAAGAAAGTTGTTAATGTAGATTACTGGAAAAGGATCGGTGGGAGCTCACTAGAAAAGGAGCTCTTTGATAAGTATCATTGTACACAGCTCACCTTGGCTTGTTGGTTGAGAGCTTAGGCTTCCAACTAAGTGGTCTTAGGTTCAAGTCTTTGTATATGCGTTGTGTATGAGTTTGCCTTAAATGTCCAAAAAAAAATATCGTTGTTGTAAAAAAACATTGATAGGTCCAACGGTTGGAATTCGTTGTAGCTAGAAGGAATTGACAGATCTAAAGGCTAGAAAATAATAGCAAGAATTCATTTTAGAAGGCATTGATGGGTCGAGCTTTTGGAAGTCGTTAATGGGGTTCACTATAGAAGGAATCAATGGGCCCAACAACATTTTGAGAAGAAAAGGAATTCATGAAAATGGCTCCGAACCAAATTAACCAAAGCAAGAAAAAAAGAAATCAAATTTAAGGTTTCTAATCAAGTCGGCTCGAAACTAACAAACTATGCCAACTTAAGCCCAAGCTCGAGCTTATATAATATCGAGCTCGAGTTTGAACTAGAGTAATCATTGCATGATAGTCTCAACTTACATGCTTGTTACTTGTTAGCGAGTCGACTCGGCCCACATCACAAAGCCAACTCTGCTCACTTACTCTCCTATTCGAGGGGGACATTTTTAATTTACCATAATAGTACCTTAATGCAAATTTTATAAAAAAATAATAATACACGATATATCCTAACTAAATATTATTACTTTTTGTGATAACATTTTTTATGACAGTTTGACAAGTAGCTTATCTTGATCTGTTGGTTGGGAGCTTTGGCTGCCAACTTAGAGGTCTTGAGTTCGAAGCTTGCGTATATGATGAGTGTATGAATTTGACTTAATTTTCCTAAACTCTAAATTTTTATATCACTTTAGTATCTCAATCAGATTAATATATATATATATATATATATCATGGAGATCAAGTGAGAAATTAATATATTAGCTTTATATAATGATCTAGTATGCACAAAGATTAAAAATTGTTTCATTTAAAACATCAAAAATTTTATGTGAAAATTTTAAAAAAGTAAAATATTATGGGATCTGACACATTATTGTATATTGGGATTAGTAATGATGGTCTCCCTTCAATTTGAAAATGTGTTGAAATAATGTAATGAATATAGACTATTGAGAATAGACTCTATGATAGAAGTTGTCAGAGCCTATGCATCAAGAACTTCTCTAATTATAATCATGCTTGAGATGAGAATTCCTTCAAAGTTGCAGTCAGGGTTGCATGTCAATTTTGATATGTTTACATGAAATTGATGAAATAATGAATGATAGAATAAGAGAGTTTTTTACTACAACATAACTTAGAATGTTGTCAATTTGAAGTTATATTTGATGTTCCCTTCTAGGCCGTTCATGCTTCTTTTAAAACTGGCGAAATAGTAGTATATGGAAATGAGATCCATTGCAATAATTGTGCTTGGGATGTTGATGCGAACGACCTTTTATGGTTATCTCAATGACTTCATTCAAACTTAGAATTGTTTCTAATAGATGACACTAAACTATTGTGTGCTAAAACATTCGTGTCAACAGAGAGATAATTTTTCATCAAGCTTTGCACAAAAAATTTGAATACATATTGATAAAAGAGAGAAAAATGGGAGACAGTTGAATTTTTATATGAAAACCCCATGAATGGAAAAAAATCATAAGATCTTGCCTTGATGAAATGAACCGCCATATTGATAGAAAGCACAAAGGTTTGCTTCTCCATTCTATTAGAGAAGTCGGGAATACAAAATAATAAACTCACGTAATTATAGTAAAGATTGCAGGAGTGATAGTGAATGGAGGATGTTGGCAATCGAATAATAGAAAGTACAAATGTTTGCTTCTCCCCTCTATTGGAGAAGACAGGAATACAAAACAATAAACTCAAACTTGATCTCATATAATTATAGTAAAGATTGCAAGAGTATTATTGAAGGGATGATAATGATGAATGAGTGATGCTAACCAAATGACAATGTTCGAACAATGTTAATCGAGCAATGGTGGTCGGATGTTGGCAGTCGAACGATTATGATCTAAGATGGCAACCAAAATATGATGGTCGAATAACAATGAATGGAATATGATAATCATACGGTACTAATTGAACAATAGCGAGTGGCCAACGATAGTTGGATGATAGAAATCAAATGAAGATGATGAAAGATATGTAGGGTTATATATAATTTTTCGGATCTTCAAGCTTTATACAAGAACAATAACAACAACAAGTTTTTATCCCACTATATAGGGTCAGCTACATGAATCATTTTTCTCCATTATGTCCTATTAAGAATCAAATTCTCATCTAAATCTAATAAAGAAAGGCCATTTCTAATATTTTCTAATAAAATCTTTTTAGATCTACATCTATCTTTCTCAACATAAGTCAAATCTAATACATATTAGTAGCTCGAAAAATTAGTGTATTACTTAAAAGTCTATGATGATAGTATGAAATTTCACATAATTAAATCCACCATATAGTCTAAGAATTCTATTCTTAGAGGAAACTAAAGACCCAAATAAATGATAACTTAGAATAAATAAACATATAAAAATTATTTTAAAATATAGGATAAGGATTTCAATATTATTTAAAAAATTATGTGATATTTATATAAAATATTAAAATTATTTTTTTTCAATTAAAAAATCAACACCCTTATAAAATAAAAAATTAACTATCATAATATTTTTATAAATAACATACTATTTTAAGTCTAATGGGCACAAACAAATTTTGTCATTTATTTTACACAAATCAAATAACAAATAACAATTATTAAATATTGCAAAAAAAAAAAAAAAAACTATAGTCCTTTAACTAAATAAGGAAATAATTTCCTTAGCCAATCAACCTCTAATGATTATATGTCATAGTGCATATTTAATTTGAACCCATCATTCTCTATATATAAACCCCTTACTCTTTCAACATTCTGCCCACTTATCCTCCATTGTCGAATCAATGGCGATCAAACTCAGGCTAAAAGACCGCCTAATTCACCTTTTCCGGCAGCCGATTCTCCTCCTCTCCGCCAACTGCGGTGGTCGTCGCTCATCTCCGGGGAGAAAGGAGAAGAAGAGCAGTAAGAAGGAAATAAGAGTTAGAGAAAATGGTAAGCTTTATATGACTGGAGATAAAGCTGATCAAGAAGGAAGAACCTGTCCTCCCACTTCTCCTTCCTCTCCTTCGTCTAAAATCAATCACGACTATTACTATTACTTCAAAGAAGAAGAAAAAAACGGAGCAAAGAAACAGCAGCAGCAGGAGCAGAAGAAGAAAAAGGAGATGATGATGATGATGATGATGATGGCCCCTAGATCTAAAAGATGCGAGCTTTTTAGCTCTTCTGCAATGGAAAGCGTTGACGACCTCGGATTCTTCAGCACCCATGAAGAGAGAGAAGAAGAAGAAGAAGCTAATAAGGAGGAAGATATCGAAACCTTCTTCTCATCAAGAAGATTATTCTCCTCTGACTCCTCTGATTTCTACAAAAAGGCTAAAAAAATGAAGTCTTTTTCTCGCCGGCCGCTGCGGAGAAGAAGAGAGAAGAAAAGCAGATGCATTTGGGTTGATGATGGATTCCAACCTTTGGTTTCCATCTCTAGAAGGAAAGAGGAGGAGAAAAAAGAAGCAAGTTTCGCTGTGACGAAGAAATCCAGTGATCCATATGGTGATTTCCATAGCTCGATGGTGGAGATGATAGTAGAAAGGCAAATATTTGGAGCTGGAGAGCTTCAGTGGTTGCTTCACTCTTACCTTTCATTAAACTCTGTTCAGAATCATCCTGTTATTCTCAGAGCATTTGTTGATATATCCCAACTTCTATTCGGCTACTGATTTTCTTCTGTGATTATGGTTGCAAAATTTGCTTTTATCTAATTACTATGGAAAGTATTAAGTTCTTCAAGTTTAATTGATCTTTATCTTGCTGTTAATTAAATGAGAAATTTATGCTTAGTTTATGATTGTATTAAGTTAAACAAACTTGAAACATAATAGATTAAAATGGTTACTGTTATTTAGATTCAGTCTTTTCCATTGAGCGATAAAACTTAGAAAGTTCTTTTTTTCAAGAAACCGATTGAGGCTTCGTAATTTTTTGCCACTATTTTTTTATTGTTTAAGAAAATTGTACTAAAAAACTATTGTACAACAAAAACAGCAGCATTCTTTTTCTCCGTTGTGCCTTCTTAAAAGTCAAATTCTGGTTTAAATATAATAAAGAAATATCATTTCTAATATTTTCTAACCAAATCTTTTTAGGTGTACCTCTATCTTTCTTAACATAAGTCAAATATAATACATCTACTTTCCTAACCGGGTCATCGGAAGGTCGCCGCTTTGTGTGACCAAACCATCTAAAGCGACTCTCGCTAATATTATCTTTTACTGATTTAGTAGAAAGCAGTATAAAAATTATCTCAAATGGAGCTTCAGATAGCAAGCATGGCATGTTTCTGCAATGGGTGGTGTGACCATGATCATTGTGGAGGAGAGGAATGATGTGATAAATTGGTTGCTTTTGAGGCTTCTAAATAATAAAAGCTTTCCCTTATGTTCAATCAATGAGGTGGAGTGTTACTTAATAAATTAAGTAAGAGGGAAGAGGTGAGAAATCCTAACTAAAGAAGAAAATGATGAAAAAAATAAAGATAGGTTGGGATAAAATGCTTTGAAATTATTAAAAAAAAAATAAAAATCAATAACATCAAAAGGAACAAAAATCAATTTATCACTTTTTAAAAAAGTACCATGTAGCTAGTAAGCATTCTCAATGTTAACTATGACATTTTGTTACATTTTTTAGATTATTATCAAGTAAATCTTCATAAATTATTGGATCCTACCAGAGATGGAACATTCATCTCCAATATTCCTATTTTTTTATAAGATTTTGGAAGAAAGGGATATAAAAGGTCAATTGATGACTTCCCTAATGTTAGCAATATAAAAGCTGATTTATTTAAATAGCTATATTGAACTAATAATATTGATTCAATAAAATTGACACTACGGTCACAAAAAAATAGACATGTGGAAGGGTTGATGATAACATGTGGGAGGTTGATCAGATGAAGAGAGATAAAAAAAGAGAAGAAAACATGACGGGATAAAATAAATGATTTGCAAAGAGATGGAGAGAGTCATAAGTGAGTACTTGTGTAGGTGAAGTGAAAGTGAGAGATAAAGATAGAAAAAGAATGAAGGATAGAAAAAGAAAGAGGACGACGGAGAGGCTACATGAGTTCATGAGAGGAGAAGTAGCCATCTTCAACAAGGAGATGGAGATGAAGTCATATTCCACAAAGACAGAAAGAGGTTCCTCCATCACTAGCTATGCTTGCTTGCATCTATGATTCTTCATTAGGTGCATGCATGACCTAGACTTTTAAGTTTTTAGTCAAACACCAACACCTGATAATTCCTTCTCCCACATCTCTCACAACATAAATGTGATGGCTTTTTGGTGAAGAAAAATAAACATCTCAAGGTCTTGTAAAACTGTAATCCATCTCTGTACATTTCTTACCATTTTTTTATGAATTTGACACAACCATTTATCTCAAATTGATAAATGCTTTCAAACATCACAAAACATTAATCAAGTTTGATTTGAACCCAAACAAGGAGATGAACCTTTTTGCTGACAAATCAGAACTTTTTTCTTAAAATTAATAAGACAAGCTATGTCTATTTGGTACATCTAACTCTATCTAACCACCTCTTTATAATTGATAATTAATGATTAATTACTAGGATTTTTCTTTTAGGATAATTTTCTTACTATTTTTTGAAGCAGCTTTTTGTATTAAAAAGTTAGTTTAAAAAATACTAAGAAAGCTGTCTATTTAGAACGGTTTTCTTACTGCTTCTTAAAGTGACTTTTTACTATCAAAATTCTAATATTTCTATTAAAAAACTGCTTTAAGCAGCAGTAAGAAAGCTGTCCCAAACATTAACAAGAGTCATCATTTCACAATTAAGAGCTAGTTAGCAGGTTGTTGTATAGATCATCAACATAGGAAAATGTAAAAGGGTGGCTTGATACTGCTTTCTAGAGAGAGAATGTAAGAAACAAAAAAAGGTGAAGGAAAGCAACAAATGAGAAACAGAGAAAGAGAGAGAAAGAGACAGAGGGAAATGGACAGAATTCAAGATGGTTTTTGCAGGTAAACATATGAACAGAACAAGTTTTTGGGCCTTTGGATCATATTCAGATGAAAGGTTGATGGGTGGAGAGCCTCTCAGTGATATAGAAAAACGAGCATTCGTTCTACGAGTCTGTGTGACTGTATACATAAAAATAAAAGCTTATAAAGAGAAAAAAGTGTTAAATTGTGTGCAAGAGAGAGAGTATTCAATGGAAGGAGGAGATTATCATGAAAAAAAAAAAAATATAAAAAGTTTGTGTTGGCTCAATAAAATTCACTTATATTTATGATAATGATAAAAATATAATATAATTATTTAATATAAAATATTTTTATTTTAAAATTAAAAGTAAAATAATTGAGAAAAATTAGACACGAAGCCTAACACTCTTCTGACCAGCTACTCTGCAACACAATGGTAATCTCTCACGTGCTAATTAGCTCGCCATTTTTAGCAAATACCACCTTAAGATTTGATAAAATATCAAATCTTTTTTAAAATTGTATTTTTTATTAAACTTTTATTAGCTTAAGAGAAAAAGGAACTTGATAATTTTTATTAAATAAAAGTCATATAAAATATAAACAACTTTAAAAAAAATTATTTAAGATGAATAGAAGAAGCAGAGAATGTGTCAAGAATATCGTTTAATAATTTAAATTTTTGAAAAAAAAAACAATAGTTCTGAATATCCTGAATTAATTTCTTATTAAATGAATTTTAAAACTATTCGATTTATTTTAAAATAAGTGTAATACAAATTTCATTAATTTCTCATATACTATATTTCTTGATTAAATTTGGTAGAAATGCCTCTTCGGCTGATAAAATAATGAATACCTATTATCAATATTGATACATCATCACAAAATTAGCTTGATCAGGCACGAATCTCGAGGCAAAAACTAGTTGGAGACTTCAAAAATTAAATCCGGGAGCATCCGAACTCCGATTTCAACGATCTTACAGTCAAACTGAGCGTCTCGGAAATACGAACCCAAAAACACCAAGATCGACCCAATCCGAGCCCAAATAAGTCCGAATCAAGAGTATAATTATTTACATAATATTTAAAAGTGATTTATTTATAAAAATAAATACTATTTATTATTTTAAACGATCAAAATCTTGTAACTGCACGCTATAAAAATAAAATAAAATTGTTTAAATTTTATCATAAATTTTATAATTCGAATGAGAATTTTAAAAAATGAATGTAAAAATATGTTCGTTTTATAAATAGTCAAATTTCATGCGTAATTTATAAAATCTTCCGATGAAGATTTTTATTGGGCATTATTTTATTTTATTTTAGTAATATAATTCTAAAAATAGCTCTTGGTGCTGATTGTGCTTCATGTCATCAGGCTCAAGATTCGTGCAAGTTCTTAATTCCTTAAGATTTCTGCAGAGAAGCCCAACTAATGAAACCCTGCATCTCATGTTACATTAAAATATGTGCCAATTTTGATTCACAAACACCATCTAGCCGTCCGATTTTCATTCATCATTCAAATCATATAACTCTATCATATGCATTATGAGCTTCATCCTATGGTGTGATCAAATGCATTGATCATGATGCACGAATCTCCATGCATGATTAATAAGAATGAATAGTTAAGTCAACATTATCTATGTTAATACTTTCAGTCAGTTTGGGACGGCTATAACAGTTTATAAAATTGATTGTAAAATTGTCACGGAGAAAACAACTTCACTGTCATAATTATAAAAAACAGCTTTACACCAAAAAATATCTGAAAAACAATAAGAAAGCAGCAAGAAAACATCAGCAAAATGAAATTACAGTTAAACAGACAGAAAACTATCCCAAACAGACCCTCAATTATTCTAGACTTTTTATTTCAATGCTAAGCAAGTGTTTCAAGCAGATTTATGAAATAAGTTTTTGCTATTGTTGTCAATTGTTCTTCCCATTTATATATATTCCATCATCACATTTCCATCACTACAAAAGGTCCTCAACATAGTTCCAAAAATTTCCATACAACAAAAACTGACAATGGATAATAAGCAAACTTTATCATCATTTATTCCATGGAAAGTTTCAATAAAACATCAAAATCATTCTTAAGGCTTTGTTTGGAACAGCTTTCTTGTTGCTTCTTAAAAGTAACTTTCTAATACAAATATTTTAATTTTTACGCTGAAAAGCTGCTTTAAAATCTAGCAAAAAAATCATCTCAAACAAACCCTAATGCTATCCTAAACCTTTTAATTTGCACAATTCTACAAAAACAAACATCAGATTTGCTTTTTTCTTGACAAGTTATTCTGTTATTTATTCATCTATTTCACTATCATCCAAGATTCTAGCTTTCGAGCACACTAATAGCATCCAAGAGGAACAAAAATGGAACCATTTTGATCTAATCAGGGCAGTAAACTAACATGGAACTATATATATTGAAAACAGAATATTAGGATTGTGGTCAATTTATGATACATCTTGATAACCGCAGTAATGCATAAATAATTTTCCTAACATTATGAATCAAAAGCCCCATATGTTATCAGTAAGTAAGTTAACTTCTGTAGCAGCCCATGTTGCCCAATTCACAACAGTACCAAAAAAGAGCTCCCAAAACCAAAGATCCACGGCAAGGATAGATGAAAAAAGAAATAAGGCGAGGGTCTGGTACCTGTTGAGAGGCCAGCCGGAGAGTTTGGCCAAAGTCCTTAGAAATGGCAGAGATTGGCTGTCAAGCTCCCTCTTTCTTATAGACCACGCAGTTAGCCACTGGACCCGAGAGGGAACCATATTGAACTCTTCGCGAAGACGCCTTCCCAAGTCGGGCATATGGCCGCCGCCATAAAGCACGGCTATTTTCTTATATCCACTGTCTATTGCCTTCTGGAGGGTCTCAGCTGCAACTCTGTTCCTTTCACCAATGATGACTGATTTCTCTTCTACAGCTGCAGTTGACTGTGTAAACCTTCAAAAGAATGAAGTTGCTCAGTGCACAAAAAAGGAGAAGCTCACTATGGTTCTGACAAGAAGCATTGAAGTTATACAACCTAGAGCAAAACAACAACAACATCATCATCAACACTTGGAGCTCGATACCGAGCACTCAGTATACATCCAGATTTTTGATTTTTTATCCGGACGTAATAACTTTTCCAATTGTTCTAGACTTTTTATTCCAAAGCTAAGTGAGTGTTTCAAGCATATGTATGAAATAAGTTTTTGCTATTGTTTTCAATTGTTTTTCCCATTTGCATACATTCCATCATCACATTTCCATCACAACAAAAGGTCCTCAACAAAGTTCCAAAAATTTTCATATAACAAAAACTGAATGGATAATAAGAAAACTTTATCATCATTTATTCGATGGAAAGTTTCAATAAAGCACCAAAATCATGCTTAAGCCTTTGTTTGAGACAGCTTTCTTGCTGCTTCTTAAAGCAGCTTTTTAGTACACACATTTTAATTTTTGCACTAAAAAACTGCTTTAAAAAGCGGAAAAAAAACCATCCCAAACAAACCTTAATACTATCCTAAACCTTTAATTTGCACAATTCTACCAAAACAGAAATCAGATTTGCTTTTTCTTGGCAAGTTATTCTGTTATTTATACATCTATTTCATTATCATCCAAGATTCTAGCTTTCTTCTTTCTGCAAGCTCATTAAGCACACTAATAGCATCCAAGATCAGGAACAAAAATGGAACCATTAATTATGTTCTTCAGTAAATAAAACTGATTAGAAGATCTCATGAATCATGAAACAGCAAATCAGCTATAAATTAATATGGATGGAACTATATATATTGAAAACTGAATATCAAGATTGTGGTCAATTTATGATACATCTTGAAAACCACAGAAATGCATAAATAATTTTCCTACCATTATCAATCAAAAGCCCCATATGTTATCAGTAAGTAAGTTTACTTCTGTAGTAGCCCATGTTGCCCAATTCACAACAGTACCAAAAAAGAGCTCCCAAAACCAAAGATCCACGGCAAGGATAGATGAAAAAATAAATAAGGCGAGGGTCTGGTACCTGTTGAGAGGCCAGCCGGAGAGTTTGGCCAAAGTCCTTAGAAATGGCAGAGATTGGCTGTCAAGCTCCCTCTTTCTTATAGACCACGCAGTTAGCCACTGGACCCGAGAGGGAACCATATTGAACTCTTCGCGAAGACGCCTTCCTAAGTCGGGCATATGGCCGCCGCCATAAAGTACAGCTATTTTCTTATATCCACTGTCTATTGCCTTCTGGAGTGTCTCAGCTGCAACTCTGTTCCTTTCACCTATGATGACTGATTTCTCTTCTACAGATGCAGTTGACTGTGTAAACCTTCAAAAGAATGAAGTTGCTCAGTGCACAAAAAAGTAAAAAAGATTACTATGGTTCTGACAAGAAACATTTAGAATAAATAAAAAAGAGAGAAAGAGCTTTGTCACTCTTATGCCTTTTCAACTCAGTTCAGAATCTATATCAAACCATACTCAAATCTATATATTAAACCTTTGTTGTTATAATATATTTTTACTCCATGGACGAAATCATATACAACCTCACTGAAGGACAAACAAAAGGTCAACATGTTAGAAAAACACTTGAACTTTTATGCGCTTCCAACCAGTAGTAATGTCATGATTCGCAAAGTATAATATGAAGGCACCAAGGTTTATGATATGGTTCTTCCTGAACCATCAAACCGGCCCCGCTTAGGCCGGTTCAAGTCTACAGGAGGCGGGTTAAGCCGCCTCCTTAAACAAGCCACCAAGGCTTGTGGGCCCCCCTAGGGCGGAAATTAGAGAGAGGGAAGGGGGCGGCTAACACATTGGGAAACTCTTTTGCTTTTGGTTTATTCTAGGAAGGTTTTTATTGGATTTTTATTAGAAAGTTATGTATTTCAAAGAAGAGGGAGGCTAGGATTAGGGCATGCATGCTTTGAGTTGTTCTCTTTGAGTTTTCCTTGGCGTCTTGGGCTCTAGACTCATCGTCTAGAGATTGGGAGAGAACGATCCTCCTCTCTAATTGAGGATCAATTGTATCTTGCTTTGTGTTTGCTTTGCTTTGATTCCCTTGTTACAATCTATTGTTTTGGATTAATTTCATCTAGATTTTTGCATAATTCTCGCTGTTTTTACCAATTATTGCTAGGGTTGCTTGCGAACTCAAGTATTTCCTCTTGGATTACTTGCGAAATCAAGTATTTCCTATCAGTTTATTCTATGATCGCACAAAATGATGAGGGTTTCATTGTATTAGGAATTAATCTCGACTTCATCAAATAGTGAGATCATTTCTACTATGCTTATAGCCCATCCCCTCTCTTGTTAGCATTATCTTTACTTGTTTACCAACATACACATGTATTTATGTATGTGTTATATTCTTTATAAGTGTATTCCATTGTGCTTATTATGTGGGTTTGAATTTAGCAAAGACATAGGCACATTTTCAATTTTTAGAAATAAAAATCCCTCTAATCGTCTAAGCAAAAGGATAAACATAGATATATCTTGAAGGGGTTTATTTCTGATAGAAAATTGAATTTTAATTTAGTGACTATATATTAACAAAAATTGTATTTAAGCACATTAAAAAAATAAAAAAAGTGATGAAGATCAAAGGCCATTACTGTTTGCTTATCCAACTCTTTACAATCTCTTTAGTAAATGAACTTCAAATGTTGTAGTCAGTATCCTGTAAAGGGTATCTCCTAAAGCATGTTCTATGGTTTCAAGAGGATTGGATGATCAATAATTATAATTAAACAACATTAGAAAATATTTTCCTTAAAAGAATTCCAAGAACTCAACTGTTTGCTCAAAGACATCGCTTGGTTCTAACACAATGATCGAACATCCATATACAGTAAGGGAATTGAAAAACATTGCAAATCAGATAATTTGTGATATAAAAAGAAATTATCAAATAATTAAACATGTGTTGGTACTTATTCCTATTCACTTGTTCCATCTCCATCTCCATTACTCTAGGAAGCTAAGTACTTATACATGGACAAGGAATGGATATGGGAACAAGTACCAACTCATGAATATGTTGTTGGTGAGTACTCGTCGTTAGGGGATGGTAGCGGTTCTTGGCTGAAGAAACATGCATGATGGATTGTTTTTTTTTTTTTCTGTATTAGTTATGCATTAAATTATTTATAACTGTATTTCAATATGTTTATTGTGGGTTTGAATTAAAAGTGTTTCAAAAGAAGAATCAATTACAAGCCCATTTCACCCCTTCCCTTAGTTTGCCTTGAATCTACTATTGTTATCAAAGCCTTGGCTCTTTATTTCACTTAGCATCCTAGAGTAAATCCTGATGGGACACTTTGTTTAAGCGTATGCACTTTGGGCCTTGGAAAAATAGAATAATCACATTTTTGCAATACATTGTCATATTATTATGGTTTGACATACATCACCGAGATTTTATGTTGAAAATGATTTCATGAAAAGCCATTTGGTTTCTGGTCGCAAGAAGAAATCAATTTTGCAAAATTGAATGTCACTTGTCTTTTTATTAAGCTCCTTCATAAGAAACTCAAATGATAGTTGTTAACCATAAATCCAGAAATAAATCTTAAATTTTCTCTGCACTATTTATAGGATGTGAAAATGCTGAGAAAATGAGGAAGAAACATCATGCCCAGTAGAGAATGCCATCAAACCTCAAAAAACCAAATTTACAAGTCATTTCTCCATGGAAAAAAAAAGAAAGAAAAAGACTACAAAGGCATACGACAAAAAGTAAACCACACTTGCCATAGTATCACATGTTGAAGAAGAGGACGAAGTAATGACGCAGAACAATTTAGAGTTAGGGTTTTGTAATGCAACTAGAATAAAGAGATATAAGCAAATCAAATAAGGGAACTTATAATGCGCATCACAAACCACTAAATAAATCAACAACTGCTCTCTTTAAATGCAAACAATAAATATGAAAATTATAACACAAATGATAATATAACGATTAGACTAATTTGAAGAAATCAACAATAAATTCAAATAATGCAACTTTAGTGATTAAATGTAATTTAATCTTTATACTTTGAATTCAAGTTGTTTTAATTAATTTGAGTAAAATTAGGAGTACAAGCAAACAAATAACAAGTTATGTATAAGAAATCAAATCAAGAAAAGGTTTTACCCAAGTAATAAACCTAGACCTCACATCTGTACAAGAAGAAGGCTTCCCCTTAAGTAGTCGCACTTATGACACACTCAAGAGAATCGCACATCTAATTTTCAAATCAAGAAATTTTATGCAATTAAAATTAATAAGTTGCAAGCCTCATAACATCAAAATATAAAACTCTCCATCCCTAGATTAATAAATAAAGTTAACACAAGATCAAACCGATTTTATTCCAGATAATCATCAAGTACACATATAGAACAAATCAAGATTTAAAATAGCCACATAAAATCTTGGGCGCAAAAGCTATAATAGAATGATAAAGCCCTTAAAAATGATGTCAAAAGATTAGGCATCATCAAGAATCTTGTGACTAGCTCCTAAGATAAATAAAGCCATGAGATAATCGCCTAGGCATGTATCTCATCTAAAGCCCGCAAAAGATGCCCGCTAATGAAGCTACTTGGATAATACACAAATTATCTTTATTCAAATAGGTAAACACTTGCAGAAATAGCCATAGAAATATCTATCCATCTCTTAAAAAATTGCAACAATCCCGAAAAGGAAAACTAAGGAAAACAATCCCATGTAAAGTACAAGTCCATCCCAATTCTAGATATGACTCAAATGAAGAAATTTAGATAAATGAACTATCTTTTGAAAAGCTCTCTTAATTTTTTTGATCAGTTAGTTAGCTCAATATATATATGTATATATAACAGTAATGAAATTATAGATATTCTTTAAAATAAAAATAATCAATTCAAGCATGGCATAGTTAAAATGAATGAAAACTTAGATTCATGTTAAATGATTGCAGATGATTAAATACTTAAAAATAAAGTTTAGTGATTTGTCAACTTCTAATTCATTTTCATTTGAACATGATATTGAATCTTTTCTTGAAAATATTATGCCTTTAACGAATGAAAATGTTAAGTATAAGAATCAAAGTGAATGATTTGTAAATCATTTCTATTAGCACATTTGCAACTTGTTGTACTAAGAATTAATGTCTGCATGTTTCAATAAGTTCATGTTGCAAATCTAAAGTGCAAGCTAGTTCATTTCATAAAAGGAATAGTAAGATTGTCAAATCATTTATGCTTACCTTGCCTAAAATTTAATAATATTTTTGAAATAAGTTTGGCAATGCTTCATATGTTTGTGCATTGAGAACGTTCATAATAACAATAAGAAGATCCTTATATATTTAGATATATTTAGATTCTTAAAGGCACAACACCAACTCAATGCCATCTACATATGACCTGGCGCTTATGGAACAAATGCTTGTGAACCCAAACTAGTTTGGGTGCCAAAATAAAAAAACTTGAAGTTTTTGGTGCAGATATATCATAGAATCAGTGAGATTTGGAGTACATATGCTTATATCCTAAAATAAATTCAAAGAGCATGTCCAAAGCAAAGTTTTGGAGGTCATAGAATGATTCAAAAGTTTGGAATAATTCTTGCATCCTTATGTTATACTCCTTACACTAATCTAGTCTTATACATAGCTAATCTGCCTTGTACTTTAAATGATTAACATTTAAGAAACATATGAAACTTTGATGTCTTAGCATGATTAGTCTATGAATTGAAATGATCAATATTATTAAAATTTTAACCATAATCTAGCATGATTATGTTGAATAATATCTATTATTATCTAATCTTATACTATGAAATTCAATTGTAGCAGCATTTTAGGCTTCTTTCATATAATTCATGTTTATGCATGCTCACCACTAGTTTTGAGTCATGCTTAGCTTCTCCATGCTTTGGCATCTACAACGCTTGTTTTTGAAAACTGGCTTAGATTACTTGTTAGAGACCAAGTGATGTACACATAGTGTGATCATGCTTACACAACTTGTTTAGCCACACGAGCAGCTTCACCTAGCTAGCAATTTAAATGGTATACAACAGTATAATCAAACTAATTAGAGACTCATAAATGGTGATTAGATTTGTGCAAATTAATTTGGTTAAAATCACTTAAATGTAGCTTTTTATCTAAGTATCATTGCCTGATTATGTATTAGTATCATTCTTTAACTATACTTTTACATTTGACATCTACCTTCATATCAGTGCATGAATAAATTTCATAATACATTCATATGATTAATGTCATAAATCTCATGCAAGTGTGCATTCCTTCCATGTTTACAAGGTTTTATATTAGTAAATAATTTTTACAATTAATATAGGAGATTGGTACTCATAAAGAAATTTGTTCCACAAAGATTTCACTAGTTGCAGCTTATTTCATAATCGATATCATAGACTTAAGTTATTTTTTTAATGATTTTACCTCAAAATGATTATGAATAAATTGTTTTGCTCTTTAGATATTATTAATTTTATTAAAGGGAGTTTCATACTTTCATGTATATACGGCTTCGCCAATTATAAATTTTATAGTACACCCTTTTGATGACATCAAACAAGGAGAGAACTATTGTATTAGTGCATTTCATGTGTGGTGTCAGTGGATGCATGCTCTTACAGGGGCAATTATACTTACAAAATGTCTCTAATGAAGAGAAGCTAGTGTTACATATTTTTTACATTTTATCCCTCTGATATCAACATCGATTTATCATCATCAAATGGAAAGAGATTATTAACCCCATAAGATTAAGTATCTTCATATGTTATATGTTTGGGTCAGACTTTGTGCAAAATCAATTTATGGATTGCAAAATATTTAATAGATTTATGAAGTCTGTGGCGACCATTAAGATGATCGACCAATGGCTAAGCTTGCTTGGAGCTATTGCAACCTGAATATGAGTTTCAAGAGAACAATTTAGCTAGCTTTAGGATGTAAAGAATATTTTACGGCTCACTACTTATTGTTTAGATTGATTTCTTTGTCAAGATTGATATCTTGATTAATCTAAAACTTGAAGGATGATGAACATTATAATTAAGCTGATTTGAGCATTTTCTATATGTAAAGAAATTATTTTTAATATGTATTCCATGATTATAAAGTAATTAGAATCATAATTTATGGGTTCAATATTCCTACATGCAACCACCCATTATTGGGCTATCTAGCAAGCCGATGAGCCCCATCGTCAATTACAATTTTGGCAAGAAACAACTCTTTGGATTATGTGGCATCCAAGAGAGGCTTTTTGGCGTGATTTTTAAAACTTCTATTGGCTATATATAGCACATAATTCAGAGAGTCTTAAACATTTAAAAATAAGAGAAATAATGTGCAAAAATGTTTAATGCAAATCATTTGAAAGAGGCTTATAATGTTCATCAAAGAGAAAATTTATTAAGTCCTACAATCTCTCTGAAAATAATCAATTTTTTTTCCTAGTTTTATTTGTTTATTTTCAATCATTTTAAGTCTAAATTGAATGTTATTCTTGTAAGGTGTTTAGTTTGCACATCACCAAATCGTAGTAAGGTATTGGAGAATGTTCTTGTTTGAAATCATGATGTGGATTGTCCTAGCCATTGAATAATAAAATTGAGGTACACTTGTTGGAATTCAATAAGATGTTATTGGCTACTATGTCATGGAGGACACTTCTTTGCTATAAGGAGGAATTATGAGTGGAATCTTAAGTTAGGAGGCTCAAGCATGACAGTAGTCTAGGTTGAGCATAATCATCTAAAAATCATTATGTTTACTTGCACTATATCTTAGACTAAACTAATTGCACCATATTTACTAGTGTAATAATCCATGTGTAGATACTAATATGCTCATATATTATAAGGGTATTATACTATTTTTGCTAATAGGTTAAAAATTATCAAATCCAACATTATAAATATCGCCATTGCATAGCTTTAGTGGACACTTGTGTGCCACTTGTAAGTTGCATATTGTGCTTGTAAGTATATATGCTAGTGCAGTTGATTGAGATCATTAAAATTCTGTTTATAGCTTGTTTACTCTCTTATTAGCATACTTTCTCTATAAATGTATATCATGATATTAGAAATGAATATTAAGTAAGGTTCCATTAACATTAATGTAAAGTCTTACTCAATTCAATTGAGCTAAACATGTTTATACAATCAAAATTTTAACCTCTTGTTCTTTATGACATTGAATTTGGAAAATTTTCAAGTTTGTTAATGAGCTGAGGGTTTTAAAACATCAAGATATCAAGTATAGGAGGTTCCAATGAAATGCACAGCACAACCCCACCACCACCACTGTGGCCTATAACTATTTCTACACAACAAAGAGCTCGTCTTCGAATAGAAACCAACGACCAAATCAAAATGAGGCAATCAAACCATTGCACCCAAGCCAAACATCCATATGAGGACTTGAAACTAAAGATTAGGCATATCATAACCTCAAATCCACATTAAGGCGCTAAATAGATAACAAATAAAAAAATAATTGAATTAAATTTTAAAGTGGTTTATATCCTTACTCTGAAGTTAGTCTCTTTGCCAAAAAGATCTTTAACGCAGCTCCGATATCAAGTCTAGAGAGTGCTTCTATCTCAGAGTATTCAGAGACCTGATTTTCTGCTGCTGAGCAGACGCTACCTATAATGAGAAGTCCTACAAGAGGCATAGGTAGCACACGTGAAACCTGCAAGAGCTTCGATCTCCAAGGATCAAGATCATCTGGGATTGAAGTTGATTGCACAAATGCTTTTGTAGATTTTAAGGTCATATCCCTAGCAAATGTGAATAGGCTTTCACCTTTCTCAAGCTGCATGAATTAAGGTGGAATATTAGAAGTTGAGCTTAAATCATAAACAAATAAACTTCGATGAATCTACTAAGAGAAATCAAATCAAGGAGAAATATACAAAAGCATCAATAAAATGCTATAGGATTACGTTAATGTTAAATTTCTAAGGCCATGATTGAATTAAAGAAGTCTATAACATGACGTGTGCCGTCCATCTTGTAAAATATAAATAAAAAAGCATTACTCTACTTCAACTCTAATTTGAGCTTTCCTTCTTGTGACAATCAAATTGAGCTCGTGAAAGGCTTTTGCAATCGCTAAATAAATTTAACATGAGTGAAACAAAATTTAATAAATGGAACCAAACATGAGAGCTAAAGATACTCCCTCACTTGGTAAAAGAATGCTCAAGATGCAACCCCTCCCACACTCAATATCAACTATCATACCTCTACTATGGATGAAACCCAAAAAAAGGATGTTTAAGAAACACTAAATTACAATGTCTCTGAGGTTAACACAAAATCACTCGCACGTTTGGTTTCAAAAAGCTCCACATATGACCATAACATATTCATCGTATATAACTTTGGTCCATTAAGATTGTGTTATATCCAGGATTACCTCATGATGTCATGATAATAATATACTTCAGTTCTTCATAATTCAAGAGAAAGAACAAGGACTCAAATGAGCAAAAGACCATGAGAAAGAAAACCTCACAGCAAAGACAATCAGAATAAATTCCTAAACCATTAATTGCATTAAGGTATCAGGAATCATTTTAAATAATCAGACCACTAATCACCTGTTATAATTCCATTAAGAAGAATCTTCTGCAAGTATTTGAAATTCCATCCCAAAGAAATGTTACCATTGGCAGAGAATGGTATAAATGGCCATGGTTGTTGTGGACAAATAAATACAATTAGAATATATTTTCTAGCTGCACTATTGACATAGTAGGAGACTAAATTTTACAAGCTTATTACATGTATAAAGGACAATACCTGGAGCATTTTAAAGGTCTCAAAGTCAAGATCAGCATGTAACCAATTGTCAGCCTGGTAATTGAGACAGTCCAACTGGAATTCTAAGGCAAGAATTCGGGCCATCTGCCTTTGGATAAATCCCAGAATACTGAAACTTCTGAAGCGTGAAGCTTTGAGGCTTTTAGTTGATCCAGAGCTTCTCCTATTTTCTAAATTCTCTCTGCTAGCCACCATCTCATAAAGGACACAGTCATAGAGCTCAAGTCCCTTTTGCAGGTTATCAAAATACCTGCAATTTAACATTTCTCGAGACGCATTTTAACAATCTAAAACTTTGACAAAGTTGAATTAATAGAAAAAAAAACTGCATGCGTTCATTATATAGTTGCTACTGCTCATGGATTTTAGTGTTAAGTGAAAAGAAATCAATAAAAGTGAGGCAACTTATTGGTGTATTTTTGTCTCTAAATGTTTTTTATTACTCAATTAAACATTTTAGATTGGATATGAGACCTTGAAAGGTTATGATGGTGTAATAAGTGGGCACCACTCAATGGGAATGATGAAGAGGAATATAAGAGGAAAGAAAGATGATTCATTACGTATGTTTTACTACCACAGTACCAACAACACCATCCCATTCACATCCCTACCTCCAAAAATAATTGTAATAAAATGTCCTCTCGCTGGAATACTATTTCAAGCTAATTAAAGCCAAATAACCCCTTCCAACATATTGCAAAAGAATTAAGTCAAGCTTATTCTTAACGATAGATCTCAGCTTTCATATGAGCATTAATTAAAGATATAGGTTGCTTTCCCCTGGGCTGAAATTTTACACTTCCCAATTCTGAATATTAAATATCAGCAGTTGCAGTTAAGTAGTAGATGTATCTCCGCCAATTTTAGAATACAATGCCAAAGAGTAATGGCAATTGTAGAATCACAAATTCACAGTGTCAAAATCAACTTCACTACTTCGCCTATAAAATGAAAAGCTCATAAAGAGAACACTTACTCTTTGTCCGCAATGTGAATTGTTGAAACCAAATCCACCTACGCCAAATACTTACAAACCTCATTGAATATTTAAGAAAGAGAAAATTTGCATGGAAAATATCGATAGCAGCGCAGCAACCTGAAGAAAAGGATTCAGCAGAGACCAAGGGAAATTCATCCTGTAGCTAACCACAGCCGTTTGCAACTCCCCAGTCCCACTACTTTTCTCAATACCATCTCTATATCCTGTCTTAAACCTCATGAAATCCGAAATAGAGTTGCTCTGCAAGAACTGCCCCGCGCCTCGACCATTTTCATCCACGACTGTTATGCCCTTTACCGACGCCCTCGCCCTTGCAATATGGGAACCAATTCGGACTGGAGGCTGCAAATGCCTTTGAGATCGAACTGGATATTTCAGGAACAATCTGGGCCACTCTAGAGAAGAAGCGATCGACGGTGAAGTAGGCTCAGAGATGGGATTGGTTGGAAGTGAGGAAGAAATGGGATGATAAGCAATCGACAAGAATCCTCCGACCATTTCCAACCCCTCGACGGAGGGAGGAGATCTGTAGGAAGCGCGGCGAGAAAATTGGAGAGAGAGATGAGAGAGCAAGGGGGGAGAGGGAGCCGAGTTGGGTTATCGTGTGTGTGGCCGCGAAGCAAACACCGAGACGCAACGCAACACTGCCTTGTAGAACTGGAACGTTTATTTAGTCTGCCGGCACTAAATCGCCTGACATAGCAGGCACAAAATCAGATATTTTTTTATTTTGTTTGACAATAATAAAAAATATCATTACGTGAAGACAAAATACCGAGCAATAAGGAGTAATACCGACGAGCAATGCCGAGTTTTTTCTAGAAAAACTCGGCATTACTCGGTATTGCTCGGTATTACTCAGTATTGTTCTTCAAAGAGCGGTATTTCTCGTTATTGCTAAGCAATACCTAGCAATACCGAGCAAATACCGGGTAACTCAGTGGTAACCGAACGTAGAGCTACGTCCGGTCACCGGACCTAATAATTGTTCGTAGAACTGTGCTCAAAATATATTTATTGTGTTAAATATCACTTATATTGTGAAAATAAAAAATAAAAAATAAATGAGTTAATCATCATTAAAATAAACTTTATATATCATCGAAAAATTATTTTTATCGGTCACAAATCTAGAGACAAAAATCATGTTTGAAGCCTCAAAAATTAAATTTGAGACCATTTGAACTCTTATTTTAGCGAACTTATAGTCAAACTGAATGTCTCGGAAATACGAACCCAATGACACCAAACTCGACCCAACCCGAGCTCAAATTGGTCCAAATCAAAGACCTGGAGCACATTTGGAAGGTTCAATCCATAATTTAGATTACTAAACAGTTTTTAAATGTGGCTTGCTTATAGTCTAATCGAGCGGCTCGACGTGACAAATCCAACGAACCAAAGATCATCGAATTCCAATATAATTAGCGCCTTCAAATGTCTAATAAATGGTCTATGATCAAGAGATTCATCATCGGTCGTATATTCAAACCACTCCCAATTCGCCCTTGGTTTTCCTCTTATTTACTGGTCATGTCACTTTCAGAAAATTATAAATAGCCCCTCATTTCTCTTAAGAGGGGAACTCAAGCAAAAAGAGAAGAGGAGGAAGAAGAGAAGGAAGAAGCTTCTCAACCATCGTCGGATTTTCATTCGACAGCCGACCGATGCTGGAATTAAGCAAGGAGGCAAGAAGGGAAGGAAGAGACTCCTCCTCGACCACCGCTAAAGTTCCTCCCGAACTCCAAGTGACATCGGAGTTCCGCCGGAACTCCAAGTGGCGCTAGAGTACCGCCCGACCTTCAAGTGACGCCGGAGTTTCTCCAAAACTCCAAGTGATGTCGGAGTTCCGCCCGACCTTCAAGTGATGCAGGAGTTCTGCCTGATCACCCAACGTCGTCGGAATTCTGATATCTGTTTAACTGAATTTCAACTTAAGACTTGTAATCTGATCGTCCTCAATTTCAAGGACGAGTCTAGGGGTATTAATTCGAGTCAACGGGTCGGGTTTGGGTCGAACCCGGAACTGACCCAGCACTATTCGGGTCAACCCAAACCTGACCCATTTTTAAAAATGGGTCAGGTTTCCGGACCCGAACACGACCCAATTTGGGTCCCGGTCAACCCGACCCGACACGAATGACTCGGGGTTGACCCAAAATTTCTAGTTTTCGGGTAAAAAATCAGGTCAATGTTCGATTTTTGGGTCAAAACGAGTCAATCTCGAGTTTTCAAGTCAAATATGAATTTTCGTATCAATTTCGGGTTGCTGGGTCAACCCGAACCCGACTCGATTTTTAAAATGGGTTGATTTGTTGAACCCGAACCCGGATTTTTTCGAGTCGGGTTCGGGTCGTGTCAAAAATTGACACCCCTAGACGAGTCAACAATTTGTAACTTAAGCAAACACTAGTGGAATTTTATCAACTGGGCGTGGCCCCATGATTTTTCCCTTGACAGGATTTTCCATGTAAAAATATTGGTGTTTTCTTTTTCATTATGTTTGTGTGTTGGATATCCATACAACACTAAGATGAAAATTGTCTAACTCTATCGTCGTGTATATTCTAGCCCGCAACATATATATATAATAATTTCAATCATTCACACATTTCTTTGTCTCTTTAGTATTGCACTACACTCATCTTGAGCTCTTATCTTAATAAGAAAATAGAGGAGATGAATGAAAATAGCTAAGTAGAGGAAGTGAATACAACAAAATAAATATACAATATAGAGGAAAATAGCCAAGGAGAGGAAGTGAGGAGAAAGTGAATAAGAGAGAAGTTGAATGAAAAACAAAAAACTGATAATTTTTTATAATTTTAAAACCTTAAGTGCCCTAACCAAATTGGTATATCATGAAAGCTTCCATGATTTACTTGAAATCCTACACAAAATATATGTATATTACATGTATAAATGCTTGAATCTTTTTGCTAACTATCTTATTAAAATAATCTTCAATTAATATACAAGGTTATTTCTTTTCCAAACCAGTGAGCCTTATATAAAGATTATAAAATGTGAAAATTTCTCTTTTTCATAAATTATCCCTTTAAATATATAATTATAATTTATCAACAACAACAACAACATCAAGCCTTTATCCCACTACGTGGGGTCGGCTACATGAATCCTTTTTCTCCATTGTGTCCTATTAAAAGCCAAATTCTAATTATAATGTATCCTTTTACTTCAATATCATTTTCAAATTTCTATAATTCCAATATCTTAAACTATTTTATTATTTTAT
Source organism: Dendrobium catenatum (assembly GCF_001605985.2). Classification (NCBI taxonomy): domain Eukaryota; kingdom Viridiplantae; phylum Streptophyta; class Magnoliopsida; order Asparagales; family Orchidaceae; genus Dendrobium; species Dendrobium catenatum. The sequence continues at coordinate 463,693 of NW_021318592.1, forward strand.
TTGAGGAAATTTGAGTGTCACTCATAGCACTTCATTGATGATAAAATTTACAAGTACATGATTGTACTAGCAATAGAAACTTAAAACATCACCAATTATAGAGTAATAAACAAAGACAACAACAACTATGATATACACAAAAAGTGTTATCAAAGCAATAATGAGAAAAGAAAAATAACAATGCAAGCATATGGGGCTTAGTGTAAGAGTATAAAGGTTAAATCATCTATGGTACCATCCTAGTACAATAGGGTCAAGATGTATGAAACTAAGTATCAAGTTGTGCCATAAGGATAAACAATCATTCTTGATGTAGTTACGGCTATGCCAAAATAAGTGTAATATTTGAATAAAAATTTTTAAGCACAAGACATATATGTGTTGCATTTCAAATTGTTCTTAAATTCTATTCAATAAAAAAATATTAAAATCATCATCTATAAAAGTAAAATGTGTGTCTAAATATCTACAATGTTATTACATTGCTAATGTGAAAATTTATCAAATGGAAGTGCAAAATGCAAAGACCAATTTATATATCAAAAAATCATGTATATCAGCCACAAGGAGTTAGCAAATAAATAAACCTCCAAGTAGCATCCCCAAGTAGTAGAAAGTATTCCCTAGCAAATTATTGCATAGCATGGCCTCAAAAATATAGAATAAGCATGAAAATTTTCACTAGAAAAATACTCTCAATGAAAAAAATTGAAATTGTTGAAAACATAGAGGGGGCAGAAAGCTTTAACTTCCCACTTCATAGTAAAAGAGAATAAATAGTCCCAAATAATAGTAGCAGAGCTAGAAAATGTATTTAGTTGGGGGGGGGGGGGGGGCCAAATTTTTTTTTTTTTATGT
>NW_021318592.1:464952-607669 GCF_001605985.2 Dendrobium catenatum
GGGGGGGGGCAAATAATTAATCATTACCACCAAACTCTTTGAAAGAGTCATATATATTTTAGGAGCATAGCATTAAATAACAACAGTAACAAAGACTTCACCAAGGAAGTTCTATAACACCTCACAATCCAGCAACCGAGAAGTAGAAAAAAATTTCATAAAAGCTTAATAGAGAGTTTGCAAAAAGTAGAATCCCTTATATGAAAGTGATTAATAGCAAAGTAAAAAAATATATTATGTCTCAAGAGAAATAAAGCAAAAAAAAAAAATGGTATGTGGGATGTCTCTTTTAAATTTTCATATTCGACTTCTCATTCGAACAACAAAATAGATTTTATAAACTAAACAATCAACCTCAGTAATTTTATCTTGAAAATTCCTTTCGATTGCTTTCATTCCATAGAGTATGGGCAATAATATGCATAGAAATGAGAGAAAATTTTCTAATGATCTTACATAAGATATCATCTTTATACATAAGTGCTTGATTGGTGCTGCAGTCCAAGTGAAAGACAGAGCTTTGAGGTATGTACTTTTTAAGGTTGTTGAATGAGTATAAACATTCAAAGAATAAGTGATTACGAGATTCTATGTAATTATTCTAAAGCACATGAGTCTTCCACACATTTTTGTGCCAATTCAAAAGTACATCTTTGGTTTTAAATCCACCAATTAAAATTTCCCAAAGAGGCATAAGATATTTAATGGAACAATCTTTAAACCAAATAAATTTTCCCAAGACACTTTTGGCTCAGCAATATATTGTGGGTTATAAGAGGATTTATAAGAGAACATTTTGATCCCAACCAAGCGCCTATAGATAGAGGAGAGTATCTCAACTTGGGCAATTTGGAAAACACAATCATTGTACATGGGTTAATTAGAGGAAGGAAAGCTCCATTTGTCGTTAATAATGAAATTATTTGTGTTAGCATAATAATTATAGTTAAAAAGATTAGTCATCAAATTTTTATTTTTTTAAAAGTGAGTTTTACCATGGATCAAAGGGTCATGAAAGAATAGAAGAGAACCATTGGTGCCAACATTATGAGAGAGCCAAGAGTAAGTTTTATTAACTATGTCACACAAATATTTTCAAAATTTTATAACATTATTTGTGGGCTTGATCCAAAGAGGTAGGTAATAATTGAAGAGCTAAGAAGCACGATAGGTAGTTGAGTTGAGAAGTCTCCATATGAGTTTGCATTTACTTAGAATATATAAGGAGTCCATATTAGGGAGACCTAAATCACCCTTATCAATAGGTTTATTGGTGGTGTTCAGGGAGATAAGTTTGTGTTTCTTGCACTAACCTTTATTATGAAGGAAACTACTAAGACTAGTAATTTTCTTTATGTCACCTTTGTGAATAATAGTAAAGTAGAGTCATTAGTGTAAGTAGTTCCAAAGAGTATATAGATCTGATAAGTTGAAATCTACCAATGAAAGAATGTAATTTTTTCTTCTGCAAAGTATGAAATTTATTTATGAATTTAGAACAATCATTAGCTTTTAATTTGATGGTAGAAATGTTGAGACCCAAAAATCATATGGGAAGTTTTTTAGAGTGAGTCTAAGAATTAAGTAAATATTATCATCAGTAGTTATATACAGCTAAGGAAAAGCATATCCTTGATTTATTGAAATTGATATCAATGCCAAATGATTATTTCTTTGATAAGTCAATTCAAAAACTAATAAATCATCAGCATAAATCAAATAAGAAATAATAGATTTTTTTCCAATGATACTTTTAAAAGAGACATTATCATTATGCAACTCCACGAGTCTAGATAAACCATCCATAACAAAAGGGAAAAGGAAAAGAGCTAATTGACACCCTTGGTGAATCCCTGTAAATGAGAGAAAATAGCCTTTAATTTCTCGTTATAATTACATAAAAATAAATATGAGACATTCATGCCATAATCTAGTTGATGAAGATTTGAGTAAAGCATAGTTGCAAATCTCAAATAGAATAAATTTATATTGAATTTATCAAATGCTTTTCTGATGTCCATTTTGACACAAAAATATTGTGTTTAGTATGAGAGCTTTTTGGAATAAGAGTAAAAGCAACTCGACATGACTTGGAAGAGTAATTGTGAAAGCTATTTTTTCTTCTAGGTTCGTCCGGACAAAGTTGGATCGTCCAGGGACGATCAGTATAGGTTTTGGGGACAGAGAAGTTCGTCCCAGGACGAAATGAGGTTCGTCCGTACGAAATTTGTCCAGAGAGCAACTCGTCCAGGAACGATAACTATTTCGTCTGAACGAAATTCGTCCAGTGAGCAAATCGTCCCGGGACGATGTTGGATCGTCCAGGACGATCTGGTTGGATATATATGGAAATGAGATCTTTTGAAGAGAGAGAAAAGGATAGGAGAGAGAAAATCAAAGGAAATAAAAGAAAAAGTGATTTTTGGGCAATTTCTGTCCGTTTCCGTCCGTAGCTGTAGTTGAGAAAGTTGACCGACTCAAGGTAAGGCACATTCCGCCTTTCTCAATTTTCAGAAACGAGGATTTTGACGACTTTTCTGTTTCGGATTTTATCTCCGTTAGCGAATAATTGATTCTGTTTTGTACTGATGAACTTTTTACCTCGTAACTTTTGATATGTTTCTGAGATGATATTTGTGCACGTTTTGAGTATTTTTTGGAAGATTTTTACTGGGTATTTTGGATTTGCTGCGTATTAATCGAATTACCAATTATCAGGATGTTGAAAAATATTGCTTCAATACAATAAAAGTCTTACAATATTGTTGTGTATTAATTGTTGAAATTTGATAAATTTGTGAATTTTGTGTAAATTCCGTATACTTAGGGCTGCAAACGAACCGAGCCGAGCCGAGTATGTGAGTGTTCATGTTTGTGTTTGCTTAACATTAGCTTGTTCATGTTTGTTTCGTGTTTGATTCGAGCTTTATTATTTGTGTTCATGTTTGGTTCGTTTAATTTAAGGGTGTTCATGTTTGGTTCATGTTCGTTTGTTTAGTGCTTATCGAGCTTTAAACGAGCTATGTTCGTGAACATATCTCACAAACAATCTATTGAACAAGCAAACATCAAATTTGTTCATGAACATTCTAAACAAACAATCTAACAAACATGGACAAATATGAAATATTTCTTGTTCATGAAATGAAATTTCTAAAATAAAAGCAGTTGTATATTTAAAATGAAAATATGATTAATTTATATGAACATATGTTATAATATTTTATTACTTTAAAATTTATTAATAAAAAATAATTATATTATATTATGGTATAATTAAAGTTTTTATATTTAATCGAACTCGAATCGAGCTTGTTCATGAACATCAACTGATGTTGTTCGCGAACATAAACGAGCTGAACGCATTAGTGTTCAAGCTTGTTTATTTAAGAATCGAGTATTTAAAATATTGTTCAAGTTTGTTTGTTAGTTAATTAAACGATCACGAACGAGCTTTAATCGAACCGAACAACGAGTAGTTCGTCGAACGTTTGGTTCGCTTGCAGCCCTACGTATACTGCCGTTATGTCGCTGACGATTTTATGACAAAATCTAATTTTTTGAATTGAATGTTCTGATGTGATGTGCTATCAGAAGGGAGTTATAAGGGGTCAGAATTCATTGAGATTCTATCTGTGTCAGGGAAATCTGAAAATTCTGTATATCTGTTCTGTTCTGATGCTATAAGCACAAAGGGAGACATAAGCGACCAAAATTCGTCGAAATTCTGTTAGTGTCAGGGAAGGGAGGCATAAGGGGCCAAAATTCGTCGAGATTCTGTCAGGGTTAGGGATATGTGATATGTGATATCTGAAATGTGATTTTATATGATTTGAATTCTGATTTGTACAATCCAATCTGTTCTGTGATTTGAAAGCTTTATAAGTTTTATAAGATCTGTTCTGCACTCTGATTTGAATTCATGTATCTGTGATTTGATTTCTATTGACCAAGTATCTGTTCTGTCTGTTATACGATTTCTATACGGTTATTTGAATAACTGTTTATGATGTGTTTTCTGATGTGAATTTTTGGAGATTTTGGTGGGTGAGTGTAGTCTTGCTGAGCTGTTAGCTCATCCTTATTTTTTGCGTGGTTTTCAGGTTCTGGGAAAGGGAAGGAAGTCTTGGACTAGCAGTTCTATGTCTGATCAGTGATTAGGTATTTTGTACTTTTGATTTTTGTATAGTCATGCCTTTTATGTTCTGTTCTTTCTGTCTGTAGCCATGCACCGTATTGTACATGATTATTTTGATGAAAGAAAGAAGAAAATAGTGGATGCATTTCTATATATGTATTTGAAGTTTATAGCAAATCTGTGTTTCTGTTTGTTTGAATATTTGGAAGAAAGTTCTGAAGCAAATTCCAAAACTAGATCCTGAATTTTCAACATTTGTCGCGGCCCAATGCGAAGGGATTCGTTCCGGTCAGGTTGGGTCGTGACAGTAATAATGGTGCAGAAGTATTTAACGGCCAATACGAAGGTACTTCTAGTAATTTGTCCATCCTTAAAGAATTTTGAAGTGAAACCATCAAGCATATGGGTTTTGTTAGAACCAATGCTAGAAAAATCCTCCTTTATATCTTTATCAGTTTAGAGAGAGAGAGAGAGAGAGAGAGAGAGAGAGAGATCATAATATGGGGAGAATTATAGTCTTAGATATTCTTATCATTGAGAAGTAAAGTGAAGTTAGAGATGTTGTAATTTTCTTATGAGAGGTGAGAGGATGAGAGTTTCATTTGAGTTCTTTAACATAATTATGATTTCCATGATATTTGATTCTATTATAAAGAGCTTTAATTAATCATCTTCCCCTTGTGAGATCCAAAAGCATTTGGCTCTATGTTTAATCTAAATGACTCACAAGTAGTGGCCTCAATATAAATATTTTAGGGCTTCAACAGCCTCCTTGAGAAGGGAGGTGTTTAGGGGTTATCTTTCCAACAATTGATTAATGCTTGTTTAGCCTTTATGTTTGTGATAGTGTTAAAGATATAAGCAAAGGTGATCCACTTATTAGCTATGAGGTGGGACTTGACATTTTGGATTTTATTGCAATGAGCAAAAAGAGGGTCACCCCTAACATGAGTGCTTTAGAATACCTCAATGACCTATAAGAAATTACAATATTGACTTCAACAGTTCTTGTGCATAGTAGTAGAGTTTTCCAATTTGAGGTGAATGGGGGAGTGGTTAGATGAGAAACTTGAAATAAGACAGTGAAAGAAGATTTAACCAGTGAGCACTATCAAACAAATATTTGAGTGGGTTGTTTAAATGATTATTATACCAACTATAGGGGAAGCCAAATATTGGGGAGCTCCATCAGGTTACAATAGAAAATACAAGTATTAAAATAAACAAGTTTTTAGGGGAGAGGTATGTTTCCATCTACTTTTTCTTCAATAGATCTTATGAAGTCAAAATCTTTAAAAACATTCCAAGGCTCATTAACTAAACCATCAATCATAGTAATTTTACCCCATCAATATTACCTCTTAGTGGCACCATTATAGCATAAATAACAATGATCAAGGTAGAGGAAGAGGAAGAAATAACTAGTCGTTTATGAATGAATAGAGAATGTTTTTAAAGCAAAAAAAAAAAAAAAAACTTTAGTGGCATCGAATTTGATCTAAATTCTACCATGTTCTACAAGTTGAAAATTGTGTTGTTGTTTTCTTCTTGGTGTAAATGAAAATTTGTATGTTGATTAAGTGATAAGTCAATGAGGAGGTAGCCGACTTAGTTTCAAAGGGTATGTAAAATCAATATTGAGCTCTCTGATGAGACTTCTACTGTCATTGATCCTAACTTCATCATTGAATCATCTAAAATTCCAAGAGAGGATATTTGGGAGAAAAATGGAAATATGAGTTATTATGTGGAGGTCCTTCCTTGGTTCTAGCCTTTCATTGTTTGCTGGTGGATGGAATATTTGCTTGAGGAAATTGTAAGGAGGCAAAATTAATCAAAGATTTTTGTAGGAATTTGAGATTAGAGCAACAGTTGATGAAGACAAAAGAGCAGTAAAGGCCACCAAACATTCCCTAGAACATGCTACCACCGACCATGAAGTGCAAAGCATGAGAACATTTAATGGTTGAGGGACCTTATTGGAAGAGATTTATGGTGTAGAGTTAGGATAACTTAAAATTTCAACAGTCTCAACATTAAGAGATTCAACGGAGATTGATTTAGAGCTTTGAGTTGGGTTGAAGAAAATAAGGATATTTAGTTCAAGTGGTAGGCCCTATAGGTTTTTCAAAGGCAATAAGAGTGAAACAACTCTAAAGGAATTACCCCTAGGGATAGATCCTCTAGTTTGGCTGCAAATTCAAAAGATCTGAATATATGAAGAGGTATATTGGGTAGATTTGGGATAGATTACATATTTGTAGGAGAAGGTGTCACAAACCTTTTAGGGTGAAGGTTTTCACTCATAAATAATAGACTGAATAATATCCTGACCCTTAACAATGATTGTAATGCAATAGAGGTTGTGGAAATCTACACACTAACTCAAGAAAATGTCAATCTCCGTTTTTTAGCGGTTAGGGGGTCTACACTAAGAGGAACACCAATTTTGCTAATTGTTTTAGATATTTTCATTTTAGACCAACAATGTAAGGGCAGTTTAACAATTTAATCGAAATCATAATATCTTTAAACTCATCATTTGCTAGAGTTAAATTTGATTTTTACCACATAAATGAAAGACCTTGTATTTATAAACCAAGGACCACCATATTTCACTATTTCATAATCTTCATGCAAAAGTTAAATAAGAAAAAAGCTCCTTTGTGAGAGAGAAGCTCAAATGTATCTTTGAGTTTTCACATTCTATTAACTATTATAGTGAGACTGTCATAGAAGGGTCATTTACCTATTACACAGACCACAAAAGGCATTTTCCACATTTAGCACCTTTCTCTAATCCTTCATCAGAGAAGATGACCTTGTCCTCCAGACATGAAATGAGGTTTAGAGAGAAGGTAGAAGCATTTGGAATTCGTGATATGAGAAGACCTTTCAAGTTTATTGTGAAAGAGGAAACCTATGGTAAACTTGGTCAAAATCCCAAAATCGAATGTGATGCTGATTGAGTGGATAGAACTCCGACAAATCTATAGGGTGGAAGAGCTCGATGGAGGGTGGGACTCGATAGAGAGTACTCCAACGAGAACTAAGTGGATGATGTCCTATTATCATGGGTAGTGGTAAGAAAATGGTGAGAAAAAACAAAAACACCCAAAAATGAAACCCTAACCCTAATGAAGCCAAATAAACATAGAAAGTCAATTTTGGAGGTTATTATTTTATTAAAATAAAATTTATTTTGATAGAATAAAATAATATTTTTTAAAAAATTTAAATTCCAAATATCTAAAATATATTTTTAGCTATTAATCCATTTTTTATCTTGGGTTCCTTCGCCGTTCTCATGGAAGCCGTAGCTAATCTCGGCTACTAAGGAAGGAATGAAGGAATGATGAAAAATCGAAAGCTAAATTTCTCCGTTCAGATCCAACATGCTGTCGAGATGACTTGGAGGCCTGCCTCACTGGTTCTGAAGCGAGAAGTATCCACTTCGCATCTTCTCTTTGAGAGATCAAAACAAACAGGTGATGTGCGTCTTTTAGCCCTCTTGAACAAACGATTTTATGGTTTTTCGATTTTGGTTTCCGTTAAAAGGGAGAATCTTTCTTGCCGCCAGGTTTTGTTCGACCTTTTACTTGTCGCGTGTGTTAAAAAATGCTCAGTTAGTTATTGGGATTGAGGAAAATGTAGCTGCTTTCCAAGAAATGTTATTGATTTATCAATTGCTTCTTTTATTGATTAATCTTTTACCGAATGTGGTAGAAAATTTCTTTTTTTTTTTTAAATGAAACCTTCCCTTGTCTTCATCTGATTCTGTAGAAACTAACAGAAAATGAATTTAGGACTGGTGTTGGGACTACAAATGTTGAGTTCAACTGTAAAACTGGGGCGGGCTTCTTTTGAATCTTTGATCGCTGATAGCTATTCCACCAATCTTTTGAACACAATCAAATTATGTGCGAGCTTCTGATGCTTTTGTTTCTATTTTGTTTTACAGAGAATGAAATTGTTCAGATGTTCAAACTTCCAAATCTTAGAGATGCAAGTGCATCTTCATCAACAAACCCAGGGGGATTCAGGAACTCAAGCTCTCGAGTACTGGATGAGAGATTCCTGAGAATATTGAAGATATTTAAGTGGGGGCCAGATGCAGAGAAGGCCTTGGAGGTACTGATGCTGAAAGTTGATCATCGTTTGGTTCGCGAGGTTTTGAAAACAGATGTTGAGATTGGTGTGAAGATACAGTTCTTCAAATGGGCAGGCAAAAGGAAAAAATTTGATCATGATTCTTCCACCTTCATGGCTATGATTCATTGCCTCGAGCAAGAGGGATTGGTAGGGGAGATGTGGAGAACAATCCAAGACATGGTCAGAAGCAATTGCATCATCATCCCTTCAGTGCTATCTGAAGTCATCAAGATTCTTGGAAAAGCAAAAATGGTGAACAAGGCTTGTTCCATCTTTTACCAGATCAAGGCTCGAAAATGTCAGCCAACTGCAACTGTTTACAACACCATGATCTTAATGCTAATGCAGGAGGGACATCATGAGAAGGTGCATGAGCTTTACAATGAAATGTGCAATGATGGAACCTGTTTCCCCGATTCTGTTACTTACAGTGCACTCATTTCCACTTTCTGCAAGTTGCGGCGAGACGATTCCGCGATCAGATTGTTTGAGGAGATGAAAGAGAACAGGCTGCAACCAATGCCAAAGATTTATACCACTTTAATAGCCATGTTTTTCAATTCAAATAATGCTGACAAAGCTCTTGGTTTGTTTCGTGAAATGAAACAGCATTGCTGTAAACCAAATGTCTTCACCTATACTGAATTGATTAAAGGCCTTGGCAAAATCGGAAGAATTGAAGATGCTTTTCATTATTTTCTTGAGATGCAGAAAGAAGGTTGCAAGCCAGATACAGTGCTCATGAATAATCTTCTAAACATTCTAAGCAAGGCTGGGCGTTTAGATGATGTGCTGAAGCTGTTTGAGCAAATGGAGTCCCTTCATTGCGTTCCAAATGTGGTTACATACAATACAGTTATGAAAACACTTTTTGAGTCAAAATCTCGAGCATCGGAGGTTGTGGCTTGGTTCGAGAAAATGAAGGAGCGAGGGATCACTCCTAGTTCCTTCACTTATTCCATTCTAATAGATGGTTTTTGCAAAAGCAATCGAGTAGAGAAGGCATTGATTCTTCTTGAGGAAATGGATGAGAAAGGCTTTCCTCCATGCCCAGCTGCATATTGCAGTCTAATTGATGCTCTTGGTAAAGCTAGAAGGTATGAGGCTGCTTGTGAGTTGTTCCAGGAACTAAAAGAAAATTGTGGTTCTTCCTCTTCCCGTGTATATGCAGTTATGATCAAGCATTTTGGGAGATGTGGGCGCCTAAAGGACGCCATAGATCTTTTTGAGGAAATGAAGAAACTTGGCTGTACTCCAGATATCTTTGCTTATAATGCTCTTATGTCTGGAATGGTAAGGTCTGGCATGGTAGATGAAGCCCAGTCCTTGTTCAGGACAATGCAAGAACAAGGCTGTAAGCCAGATATAAATTCTCACAATATCATATTGAATGGTCTGGCAAAGGTTGGTGGCCCAAAAATGGCAATGGAGATGCTTTTGAATATGAAGCAGTCGAAGAACAAACCAGATGCTGTGTCATACAATACAGTTCTTGGATCTCTTAGTCATGCAGGAATGTTTGAGGAGGCAGCTAGGGTGATGAAAGAGATGAGTGCAATGGGATTTGAGTATGATCTTATTACTTACTCTTCAATACTTGAGGCCGTCGGAAAAATCGACGATGAACCCGCGGATTCTGTTCGTTGAGAGCCTGGTTTGAATGAACTTTTCTCGAATTTCAGAAGAATTTGAACTCCTTAACACTTTTTTCATTCTAATCATGCTAGGAAAAGTTAGCGCATAGTCATACATTATAACTGTAGTAATCTGCCAGCGTTTGTTAGGTTTTGTTTGGGACTGGCTTTATTATTGCTTCTTAAAACAGTTTTTTAGAATAAAAATTAAAGTTTTTGTTTTTGAAAGCTACTTTAAGAAGCAGTAAAAAAACTGTCACAAACGAAGCCTTAATTTACTGTTGTTCACTCTAACTTGTAAGTTTTCATTGTACATATTTTTTGCCCTTATTACTTGTTCATATGGCTTTGATTAGTGAAGCATATTGTGATGTTTTGTTGGACTCTCCATCCCTTCTGTTTCATTGTCACGAAAATACCAGGTGAATGATTTCACTAATCCATTGCGCTACCATGCGTTTGGAAGCTTTCTATTGTTTAGCAATGCAGTAAAACTGAGAGGACAACATCTGGCACAGGTCCAGTTCAACTTTTGTGATGTGGTGATCATTGGAAAAATCAGACATGCTTGAAGGTAATTCCCATTCTAAGGAACAAAGATAAGAATTAAGCTTCAAAAAACTTCAAAGAGAATATATTTTCATCAATATCCTCCTCTTACAATGGCATGTATATTTATAGGATAAAAGGAATATTCTAGAAACTAGTGGTAACAAACCTATAACAAACTAAGATAAACTAATCCTAAGGAGTATATAACTATAGATGTTCCTACATCATTCTCCCATTGCATCAAAAGAGCTCGATATATGTTTTCTAGATAAATCCTTAGGAATAATTTATCCTTTGTTAATATATCGAGTTTTTTTTTACGTTAGAGGAGTATGATGTGGAGCATCATTAGCTAAATAAATCTTTAGAAATAGTTTATCCTTTGTTAGCTTAGGTGTATGTTTTCTAGAGTCTTCTATTATATTTATATATACAAGATATTTTAAGAAAGGAGGCATCAATGATGAATATTTTATGAATTGAAGCCTTTGAAGCTTTGAGCTTGGTTTGTCCTCTTGTTCTTAGAAATCCTTCAAGCATCATCTTCTTTCAACGATCCAACGATTGTCTCCCCACATCATTTTTCCAGTTATGGTATTCATAGATTTGGCCAACTGCCTTCAACCACGACTTAGGCTTCATTTGGGATGTTTTTCATACTGCTTCCTAAAGTAACTTTTTAATACAAAAATTGAAATGTTTGTACAAGATAGCTGCTTCAAGAAGCAGTAAAAAAATGGTTCCAAATGAAGCCTTTGAATGTATGTCCTTTTCCTTTGAGGCACCTTCCAATCTTTTTCATACTCTCATTCCACTCTGCCAGTTTACACGATGGTATGGTTTGAGTTGGGATGCTAAGATAGCAAATCTGAAAGGCATGTGATTGAAGAACATGCAATGAGTTGCCTGACAATATTGAAAGCAAATGTGGTGCGCAGAGAGCTTTTGAGAGTTTGAAAGAACGATACCATGTCATACTTTTTGGGTTAATAGTAGGAAATTGTTGAGAAGTAAATCACGCAACAAACACAAACAAGAAAAAGAAAGTAGCGAAAAAAAAAAATCCAACATGATTTAACGTGAAAAAACTTGGAATTGGAAAAAAAATTACGGAGCCACACCATACAAAAATATACAGTATTAAAATTAGGAGATTGTACATATCTCCGTCTCACTCTCTCACTTTTGGCTTGTCTCTTTTCACTTTACACTTCATTCTCCACTCTGAACTAACAAGCAGACACGTATACATCAAGGACGCAACCCTTCAATTTAAGCATGCAAAATAAGAAATAAAATATTACAGAGTCCCACAATACCAAGGCACTCTGAACCACAAGGAGAGGGCATACTGCCCTCTAATGAGCTCCTAGTCAATCTTAACCGATAAAATTAAGTTTGGGTCAACAATGCAACCCAATTGATGAACATGATCAAACACCGCAAGAAACTAACATTATTTTAGAGATGTTCATAAGCTAAAATGTAATATCCATAATGGTGATATCCAGTTACAAAAATTTTGTCGCCTGGAGTCGTGAAGGAGACGAATACTCGAAAATGAGGAGTCGAACTAGCTGTTTTGGTTCGGATGCTTGAAGTCACGAGGAAGACGAAGGGGGGTTGTTCTCATTCAATCGTTTAGAGTTGCAGGAGATGAAAGGTGGTTCTGTTCCCTTATAATCACGCAGGTCCACAAAAGGAGAGGCCATGCGTGATAAGCCAAGCGATTTGAGCATCTTGCGGGACTATGGAAGCAAGTGAAGAAAAGACGAGCGCGGCTGCTCACCTACTTGCATCGATTGGGAGAAATTGAGGATGAGAAAGAAAGGTACGGTCTTATTGAACTAAAATTTATATTTTATATTTAAAATATATAGTTTATTTTATTTTAGAATTAAAATCTATTAAAAATTGTAATTAGAAATGATAAATTTTAAATATTGTGTGATCTGGTTCCTATAGTTTTTTCGACACTGTTGTTCCCTAAAATCTGAGTCCTTTTGCATTTGCTCTCTCTCTCTAAGTATTTCATGCTAAATGATGCTCATAGATTTCTTAATTTCTAATGTAAAAAGGTTCTAAATTTTGTATTTTCTTACTATAATTCATGATAGAATGCTGGTGCTTGAATTGAATTTGTTATTTTCAGGATGTGTTATTTTTTTCCTTTAGGTTGTTGCACACATGATGCCTGATCTACCAAATGTTGGCATTGAGAGAGATTTAGAAAGTTTCCGTGAATTCTTTGAGAGCCCAGCTTTTAGGGCAGATGGTCTCAAAATTTACCCAACACTCGTAATTCGTGGTACTGGTCTTTATGAACTTTGGAAAACTGGCAGGTACTGTAATTTTATACTATTTATCAGGTTATTGCATTTAGGATATTGCTGCAAATGAGCTTGTTTGCTGATCAAGGACTGGGCAGTTGAGTGTCTAAATTTATTTATATAATTGCATATCATTCCTTGCCAATTCAGAAATTTTACTTGTTACAGGTATCGGAATTACCCACCAGAGCTTCTTGTGGATGTAATTGCAAGGATTTTGGCCATGGTACCACCATGGACCCGCGTCTACAGAGTTCAAAGAGATATTCCCATGCCATTAGTTACTTCTGGAGTTGAGAAGGGAAACCTCCGTGAACTTGCTTTGGCTCGAATGGAAGATTTGGGCTTAAAATGTCGTGATGTTAGAACACGTGAAGCTGGAATTCAGGTTCCTTGTTGTAATCAATTACTTTCAGTTTTCATAAACTGTTTATTTTTTTAAACTTTTTTTTTTTTTTTGGAAAATTCGAGTGTCACTCATAGCAATAGAAACTTAAAACATCACCAATTATAGAGTAATAAACAAATACAACAACAATTATGATATACACAAGTGTTATCAAAGCAATAATAAGAAAAGAAAAATAACAATGGAAGCAAATGGGGCTTAGAGTAAGAGTATAAAGGTTAAATCATCTATGGTATCATCCTAGTACAATAGGATCAAGATGTAAGAAATTAAGTATCAAGTTGTGCCAAGATGAGACACAATCATTCCCAATATTGTCACGGCTGTAAAAAATTTTAAGCAGCAGAGATATCTGTGTTGCATTTCAAATTGTTCTTAAATTTTATCTGATAAAAAAATATTAACATCATCATCCATAAAAGTAAAATGTGTGTCTAAAGATCTACAATGTTATTACATTACTAATGTGAAAATGTATCAAATGGAAGTGCAAAGTGCAAAGACCAATTTTCATATCCAAAAATTATGTATATAAGTCACAATGAATCAACAAATAAATAAACCTCCAAGTAGCACCCTCAAGCAGTAGAAAGTATTCCCTAGAAAATTATTGCATAGCATGGCCTCAAACATATAGAATAAGCAAGGAAAATTTCACTTAGAAAAATATTCTCAATGAAAAAAATGTAAAATTGTTGAAAACATAGAGAGGGCATAAAGCTTTAATTTCCCACTTCATAGTAAAAAGAGAATAAAAAATCCCAAATAACTAATCATTGCCACCAAACTCTTTGAAAGAGTCATGTATATTGTAGGAGCATAGCATTATATAACAACAGTAACAATGACTTCACCAAGGAAGTTTTATAACATCTCACAATCCAGCAACCGAGAAGTAGAAAAAAAAATTTATAAAAGCTTCATAGAGAGTTTACAAAAAGGAGAATCCCTTATACAAAAGTGATCAATAGTAAAGTAAAAAAATATAGCATGTCTCAAGAGAAATAAAGCAAAAAAAAAGGCTATGTGGTATGTCTCTTTTAAATTTTCATATTCAACTTCTCATTCGAACAACAAAGTAGATTTTATGAACTAAACAATCAACCTCATAGATTTTATCTTGAAAAATCCTTCAATTTCTTTCATTCCATAGAGGATGGGCAATAATATGTATTTAGCAATGAGATAAAAATTTCTAATGATCTTACATAATATATCATCTTTATACATTAGTGTTTGATTGGTGCGGTAGCCCAAGTGAAAGACAGAGCTTTGAGGTATGCACTTTTTAAAGGTTTTGAATGAGTATAAACATTCAAAGAATAAGTGATTATGAGATTCTATATAATTATTTTAAACTGCACAAGTCTTCCCCACATTTATGCGTCAATTCAAAAGTACATCTTTGGTTATAAATCCACCAATTAAAATTTCCCAAAGAGGCGTAACATATTTAATGGAACACTCTTTAAACCAAATAAATTTCTCAAGACACTTTTGGCTCAGCATGATATTACGGGTTATAAGTGGATTTATAAGAGAACATTTTGATCCCAACCAAGCACCTAGAGATAGAGGAGAGTATCTCAACATAGGCAATTTGGAAAATACAATCATTGTACATATGGTAATTAGAGGAAGGAAAGCTCCATTTGTCATTAATAATGAAATTATTTATGTTAGCATAATAATTACAGTTAAATAAAGTGTTCACCAAATTTTTATTTTTTTTAAAAAATAGAGTTTTACCATGGTTCAAAGGTCATGAAAGGATAGAAGAGGATCATTGTTGTCAACATTAAGAGAGAGCCAAGAGTAAGTTTTATTAATTATGTCACCCAAAGATTTCCAAAATTTTATAGCATTATTTGTGTGCTTGATCCAAAGAGATGGGTAATAATTGAAGAGCTAAGAAGAACGATAGAAAGTTGAGTTGAGAAGTCTCCATATGAGTTTGCATTTACTTAGAATATAGAAGGAGTCCATATTAAGGAGACCTAAATCACCCTTATCAATAGGTTTAGTGGTGGTGTTCACAGAGATAAGTTTGTGTTTCTAGTACTCACTTGTATTATTAAGGAAACTACTAAGATTAGTAATGTTCTTTATGTCAACTTTGCGAATAATAGTAAAGTAGAGCCATTAGTGTAAATAGTTCCAATGAAAGAATGCAGTTTTTTCTTCTACAAAGTATGAAGTTTATCTACAATTTTAGAACAATCATTAGCTTTTAATTTGATGATAGAAATGTTGAGACCAAAAAAGCATATGGGAAGTTTTTTATAGTGAAGTCAAGAATTAAGTATATATTATCACTAGTAGCTATAAACAACTAAGGAAAAATAGATCCTTGATTTATTAAAATTGATATCATTGCCAAAGACCCCTTTTGAAAGTCTCTAGGATGTATTATAAGCAATGAACATTTCTTTCATAAGCCAATCAAAAAACAAATAAATCATCAACATGAATCAAATAAGAAATAACGGAGCTTTTTTTCCAATGATACTTTTAAAAGAGATGTTATCATTATGCATCTCCATGAGTCTAGATAAACCATCCATAATAAAGGGGAAAAGGAAAAGAGCTTATGGACGCCCTTGGTGAAGCCTTGTAAATGAGAGAAAATAGCCTTTTAATTTCTCGTTATAATTACATAAAAATAAATATTAGAAGTTCATGCCATAATACATTTGATGAAGATTTGGGTAAAGCAAAGTTGCAAATTTCTCAAATAGAAGAAATTTTTATTGAATTTATCAAATGATTTTCTGATATCCATTTTGGCACAAAAATATTTTGGAGCTCCTAGAGCATTAAAATCATGGATAAGCTCACTAGCAAGGATAATATTATTAGTAATATATCTATGTTCAATGAATGCAAATTGGGCTCGGTGGATGAGTTTAGGACGAATAGATTTGAAACATTTGGAATGCGTGATATGAGAAGACCTTTCAAGTTTATTGTGGAAGAGGAAACCTATGGTAAACTTGGTCGAAATCCCAAAATCGAATGTGATGCTGATTGAGCGGATATAACTCAGACAAGTCTATAGGGTGGAAGAGCTCGATACAGGGTGGGACTTGATGGAGAGTACTCCAACGAGAACTAAGTGGATGATGCCCGATTATCATGGACGATGGTAAGAAAATGATGAGAGAAAATAAAAACACCTAAAAATGAAATCCTAACCCTAATGAAGTCAAAAAAGACTTAGAAAGTCAATTTTGGATGTTAGTAAAAACTTATTTTGGTAGAAGAATTTTTTTTAAAAATTTTAAATACCAAATATCTAAAATATATTTTTAGCTCTTAATCCAATTTTTATCTTGGGGCCGTTTGGCTGGATTTCGCCCAAATCCGGCCTTAAATCCGCCTAAATCCGCATACCAAACAGCCCCTTAGCTTCGCCGTTCTCATGGAAGCCGTAGCTCATCTCGGCTCCTAAGGAGTGAATGAATGATGAGGAATCGAAAGCTAAATTTCTTCGTTCAAATCCAACATGCTGCCGAGATGACTTGGAGGCCTGCCTTACTGGTTCTGAAGCGAGAAGTATCCACTTCGCATCTTCTCTCCGAGAGATTAAAACAAACAGGTGATGTGCGTCTTTTAGCCCTCTTGAACAAACGATTTTTTGGTTTTTCGTTTTTGGATTCCGTTAAAAGGAAGAATCTTTCTTGCCTCCAGGTTTTGTTCGACCTTTTACTTGTCGCTTGTTGTAAAACAATGCTCAGTTCTGATTGGGATTCAGAAAAATGTAGCTGCTTTCCAAGAAAATGTTCTTGATTTATCAATTGCTTCTTTTATTGATTAATCTTTTACCGAATGTGGCAGAAAATATATATATTTTTTTTTAAATGAAACCTTCCCTTGTCTTCATCTGATTCTGTAGAAACTAACAGAAAAAGAATTTAGGACTGGTGTTGGGACTGCAAATGTTGAGTTCAATTGTAAACCTGGGGCGGGCTTCTTTTGAATCTTTGATCCCTGATAGCTATTCCGCCAATCTTTTGAACACAATCAAATTATGTGCGAGCTTCTGATGCTTTTGATTCAATTTTGTTTTACAGAGAATGAAATTGTTCAGATGTTCAGACTTCCAAATCTTAGAGATGCAAGTGCATCTTCATCAACAAACCCAGGGGGATTCAGGAACTCAAGTTCTCGAGTACTGGATGAGAGATTCCTGAGAATATTGAAGATATTTAAGTGGGGGCCAGATGCAGAGAAGGCCTTGGAGGTACTGATGCTGAAAGTTGATCATCGTTTAGTTCGCGAGGTTCTGAAAACAGATATTGAGATTGGTGTGAAGATACAGTTCTTCAAATGGGCAGGCAAAAGGAAAAAATTTGATCATGATTCTTCCACCTTCATGGCTATGATTCATTGCCTCGAGCAAGAGGGATTGGTAGGGGAGATGTGGAGAACAATCCAAGACATGGTCAGAAGCAATTGCATCATTTTCCCTACAGTGCTATCGGAACTCATCAAGATTCTTGGAAAAGCAAAAATGGTGAACAAGGCTTGTTCCATCTTTTATCAGATCAAGGCTCGAAAATGTCAGCCAACTGCAACTGTTTACAACACCATGATCATAATGCTTATGCAGGAAGGACACCATGAGAAGGTGCATGAGCTTTACAATGAAATGTGCAATGATGGAACCTGTTTCCCCGATTCTGTTACTTACAGTGCACTCATTTCCACTTTCTGCAAGTTGCGGCGAGACGATTCTGCAATCAGGTTGTTTGAGGAGATGAAAGAGAACAGGCTGCAACCAATGCCAAAGATTTATACCACTTTAATAGCCATGTTTTTCAATTCAAATAATGCTGACAAAGCTCTTGGTTTGTTTCGTGAAATGAAACAGCATTGCTGTAAACCAAATGTCTTCACCTATACTGAATTGATTAAAGGCCTTGGCAAAATCGGAAGAATTGAAGATGCTTTTCATTATTTTCTTGAGATGCAGAAAGAAGGTTGCAAGCCAGATACAGTGCTCATGAATAATCTTCTAAACATTCTAAGCAAGGCTGGGCGTTTAGATGATGTGCTGAAGCTGTTTGAGCAAATGGAGTCCCTTCATTGCGTTCCAAATGTGGTTACATACAATACAGTTATGAAAACACTTTTTGAGTCAAAATCTCGAGCATCGGAGGTTGTGGCTTGGTTCGAGAAAATGAAGGAGCGAGGGATCACTCCTAGTTCCTTCACTTATTCCATTCTAATAGATGGTTTTTGCAAAAGCAATCGAGTAGAGAAGGCATTGATTCTTCTTGAAGAAATGGATGAGAAAGGCTTTCCTCCATGCCCAGCTGCATATTGCAGTCTAATTGATGCTCTTGGTAAAGCTAGAAGGTATGAGGCTGCTTGTGAGTTGTTCCAGGAACTAAAAGAAAATTGTGGTTCTTCCTCTTCCCGTGTATATGCAGTTATGATCAAGCATTTTGGGAGATGTGGGCGCCTAAAGGACGCCATAGATCTTTTTGAGGAAATGAAGAAACTTGGCTGTACTCCAGATATCTTTGCTTATAATGCTCTTATGTCTGGAATGGTAAGGTCTGGCATGGTAGATGAAGCCCAGTCCTTGTTCAGGACAATGCAAGAACAAGGCTGTAAGCCAGATATAAATTCTCACAATATCATATTGAATGGTCTGGCAAAGGTTGGTGGCCCAAAAATGGCAATGGAGATGCTTTTGAATATGAAGCAGTCAAAGTACAAACCAGATGCTGTGTCATACAATACAGTTCTTGGATCTCTTAGTCATGCAGGAATGTTTGATGAGGCAGCTAGAGTGATGAAAGAGATGAGTGCAATGGGATTTGAGTATGATCTTATTACTTACTCTTCAATACTTGAGGCCGTCGGAAAAATCGACGACGAACCCGCAGATTCTGTTCGGTGAGGGTCTGGTTTGACTGAACTTTTTCTTGAATTTCAGAAGAATTTGAACTCACAGTTTTTTCATTCTAATCCTGACTAATTTAATGTTGTTCACTCTGACTTGGAAGCTTTCATTGTACATTTTAGGAGATTTTACAGATATCCTAATAAGTTTACACGATGGTATAGTTTGAGTTTAGATGCTAAGATAGCAAATGTGAAAGTCATGTGATTGAAGAACATGCAATGAGTTGATGACAATATTGAAAGCAAATGTGGTTTGCAGAGAACTTTTGAGAGTTTGAAAGAACGATACCATGTCATACTTTTTAGGTTAATAGTAGGGAATTGTTGAGAAGTAAATCATGCAATGAACACAAACAAAAAAAAGAAAGCAGCGGAAAAAAAATCACCATGATTTAATGTGGAAAAATTCAGAATTGGAAAAAAAACTACGGAGCAACACCACATCAGAAAATATACTATGAAAATTAGGAGATTGTTCACATCTCTCTCACTCTCTCTCATTTTTTGTTTGTCTCATTTCACTTTACACTTCATTCTCCACTCAGAACTAACAAGCAGACACACATATACATCACCAAGTGACACAACCCTTCAATTTAAGCATGCAAAATGAGAAAGAAAATTTCCTAATTACAAATTACAACATTATAGCGCTACAACCTATAGCATTGTGAGGAGTCCATCATACCGAGGGCTCCATGGACAAACCATTAATTTCCTAACCACAAGCAGGGAGCATGCTGCCCTCTAATGAGCTCCTCGTGAAGCTTAATTGATAAAAGTGAGGTTTGAGTCAACAGTGCAACCCAATAGATGAACACAATCAAACTCCACAAGAAACTAACATTATTTTAGAGATGTTCATAAGCTAAAATGTAATATCCATGATGGTGATATCCAGTTCCAACAATTTTTTTTTGCATGGAGTCGTGAAGGAGAGGAATATACTCGAAAATGAGTCGAACTAGTGTTTTGGTTCCAACAATTGGGTACCCATGCTTTACTCAGACAGGCTTCACCCACTCACGCTCACCCATGGTGACTTTCGGGATGTCGTACCCGCCTATACTAACCCACTTTTCATGCTTTTTGAACGTAGTCTGTCATAGACTGATGGCCTTGAGGCTTGTTACCCTTTACTCTGATTGTAAACTTTCAAGTAACATATCATAATTTATCGCAGTCACAGTATGGCTAAGTGCTACACACTACGTAGTGAGGATTGTAATAATATAAGATATACTGTGATTAGCAATGTAAATCGATTTATCCCACGATGTTTAGTACTCACCCATATCCACCCATAAGGTCATGGGCGTGCCCATACCCACCCATACCTAAATGGGTGGGTACATGGGTGGGTGTGGGTATGAGTACCCAATGCAGGGCTCTGTAATCCAAGCGATTTGAGCATCTTGTGGGACTGTGGAAGCAAGTAAAGAGGAGACGAGCACGGCCGCTCACCTACTTGCATAGATTGGGAGAATGGAAGATGAGAAAGAAAGGTAAGGTCTTATTGAACTAAAATTTATATTTAAAATATATAGTTTATTTTATTTTAGAATTAAAATCTATTAAAAATTGTAATTAGAAATGATAAATTTTAAATATTGTGATAATGAAAATTTATTTTAATTCAAAATAATAATAATTAGAGTATGAATTTTTTAGTTGTAGAAAGAGGTAACAGCAAAGATGTTATTAAGATTTTAATTGGGAGAAGAAGAGTAAAAGATAAATATAATTTTTTTTATGAGAAGTTATTATTAATAATCACTGGGAAAATATTAAAATTAAAATTAAAATTTCATGAATTTAAAAATAGAAATAAATAAACACAGTAAATTTTATTATAAAAATTCATAAAAGATTTTAGTTATCTATTTTATTGTTATTATAGGTGTTAAAATAATTTTTTTGGAAATAAATGAAAATAGAAAAAGAATTATTTAAAGCTATTTTTTAAATAGAAAATGAGAGTTATTTAGTAACAATGAATAACAAATTAAAAAGATATGATATTAGATTTATAAGGTAGAATAATCTTATAAAATTCTGTATGATTATAAGTGCTCAAGTATCAAAGTGAGAGTAAGGATTAAAAAGGGAAAAATATGTCATTTAAATTCAAGGTGAGTAATCATTTCTCTAATTTATGATAATAATATTGATTCTTCTAAGCGCATCAATGATATTTAACTGCTTATCGTCATTACAAACTATTTGTGTTATTTATGTTAAAGATAATTGGTTATATTGTATTTGATGATATAGACTTATCATGATTCAATCATTTAGTACAATTTATACATGGTTTATTATGAAATGATAAAAAGAATACAAATAAAGTTATTTAATAAAAATACTTATATGTATTTGATTGAATGATAGAGTACAATCCTATAATGATACTAATTATGGATGCAATGTACCTGATTTGATCTCAATGGCTCAAAACAGGTTTTAATTGAACCACCCGGTTATTCAAAACTGAAACCGATTTGGCAGTTTGACAGTCGAACCGCCAGTTTGAACGGGCCAACAACGGTTTTGTGCAAAACCGGCCGTAATTGGCAGCCCGGCATGTTTGCGGTTCAATCAATTGAACCGACCGGTCTGATCCGGCTTTTGAAGCCTTGTTTTTTTTTCCTAATCACTGGATCTTCAGGGTTTTACAAGTCATTTCCAGGTTGCTGATTATTCATCTAAGCCAACTCAATAGCCATTGAGCTCCATATTGATCGCCTACCTCAAGGCAAAATATTGCATCCGGTCACCTGACAAGAGATCCGTTGGGATCTCTCTCTGTCTACAGTAAAGCGCAGGTGAAGCGCAGGTATGCTACAGTACCTGCGCTTTCACTGTAGACAGAGAGAGCTCCGAACGCATCTCTCCGTCAGGTGACCGGATGCAATAATTTGCCCTACCTCAAAGGTCGTTGTCCTCTTCTAAAGCGTTGTAGATCTAATCTTCAAGAACCATCTTGTTGCCTACGAAAATCTTGTTGCATAGGTATCAACAAATGACCAAATATGCTAATATGATTCAAATTTGATCCGAAAATTTTGAATTCTGATTGACTTGTTTAATAAACAAGTCAAATTTAGATTGGATTTTCTGACTGATTTAACCCGTTTAGTAAACCGTTCAGATTCAGACTAACCAATGAAGAATGAACCCTTTTTTTTTAAAGAAAATTACCTGTTTAATAATTTTTTAAACTTTTTTATATGTGGGTATAATCCTTTTTTTTTTATCAAACATCCTAAAATTAATAATTAGCAGGTTATAAATTTTCTTAACCAAAATTGGCCGGATTCGAATTATTCATTCCTAGAGGGTCGAGTTGAGGTTGGTTTTGACCTATTTAGTATTTATTAAACTTGTTGAGTTTGAGTTGGTTGGTTTCGGGTCAGGTCAATTTTGAATCAATCTCAAGTCCGACCCATGAACACCCATTTTGACACCACTATTGTTGATATCTTTCATTAGTTTTTGAGTAACTTCGAACCTAGAGTGGCTTCTGTTTCCATTGATGATGAAGAGATGCAGAGCTCACCAACAAGGATGGAAACAAAAATAATGGAAAATTTTCTAATAAGAATTTAGAGGACAATTTTTGCTTATCACAATTATTTTGAATGACATCTTTAGATTTAGATTTCGTTTGGGACAGCTTTTTACTTTATCTTGAAGCAGCTTTTTAGTACAAAGTTTATTTTTTTGTATTAAAAAGTTGTTTCAAGAAACAGTAAGAAAATCGTCTCAAACGAAACCTTATTTCTTGAAGAATATACTTCAAAATTTTATAAGTCAATCAATATAGGATTTTATCAAGAAAAATAAACTTCATAGTAGCTTATCGTATAATAAAAAATATTAAAAAAAAATCAAATTAGGCCTATGAACAGCTTACAGAAGTATAATTCTTGTTGCATTACTTGGTAGATATTGGCAACCCAATATCCACCAATCATGCATCCATCCAACGGCCATTATTGCATTTGATTAAACCAAAACTATAATATAACAAATCATGATCATTTTGATTGAATTGATTAAAGGATAATGAAAGCAATAGAACTTAATTATTTCTATGAGCAAATTATTTGAATTTCTTAATTTGATCAATAATCCAATCCAATCATTAATAATTAAATTGTTTATCTATTTAAACTTGATATTTTTAATATTGCTTTTAATTATTTATTTATATATTATCCTAATCTTAAAACAAATCCAATGGCTTTCAGATCTATCACAATTAATTTTACTTACAATATTCTGATAAAATATTTGTTTCATCAAATAATTGAATTGCACACCTCTAAGTCTGAGCCCTCTTCTCAAGAGATTATTACATGCGGAATCCGAACACAAAAAACCAATCAGTTTTGTGATTGTTAAAAATAAAAGCATAGTTATTGTTTATCATTGCGCTTTTACTGTTCACCGCTATGCTTTTATTGGTCACGGTCACAAAACCGAACGATTTTCTATGTCCGGACTCCGCACTTAATAATCTCACCCTCTTCTCAGCCTTCTCTCTATGCCAGATTTATATTTTAAAAATAGCATTATACTTATCGTGAAGGAATTCACGCCATGATGAGCTTCATTTTCTTTATTTTACGCTGAGATTAGTACAATTTTTAAATCTCAACGTAAATCCAAGAACAATGAGGCCCATCCTGACGTAAATTCCATCAGACTATCCTGATAAAAGATTTCTTTTTAGTTCTATACGCTTAATCAAAATGCGCATGCAGAAAAAAATATGCCTAAAATCAGATTGGCAAGCAGCTCTGCTTGTTGGACTTGAAAGAACATCAATCTGAAGTTCTATTGAAGCACCAAAACAAAAATAAAGTTAGATGATTTCATGGCTATAAACATATTAGAAGTTTGTATAAGTCATGAGTTCTGTAAATCCATTACAGGCCATAAGGTGCAAATTGGTATTTTTCTGGTGCAGCAGGTGAAGATTTGTTCAATCAGCTGCTTTCATAAAGATTAAGATTTTATTTGGGATGACTTTCTTACTGCTTCTTAAAGCAGCTTTTTAATACAAAAATTACTAAGAAGCAGTAAAAAAGCCGTCCCAAACAAAACCTAAGAGATGATCTGAACGCAATTCAATTTCTAAGGAGAAAAATTCCATGAACCATCAAAATAACCAAAGGAACTAACAAAAATCAAAAGATTGATAACAGAATTTCATATATAAGGTGTGAAGGTTGTTTATAACCCAACTCATGTACAGAAAAGTAAAGCCAATACCTCCAGCTTCGATATTTTGTTATTATTGCTGTCTTCCAAATTTTATAGAGAATTTCTCTGCAAGAAAATGACTTCAACAGGAAGCCAACAGGTTTTTCAGCCAGCAGAGATTGAGTTAAGACTTCAGATCACAATAGGAAGGTGCCCAACTCCTGATTGTGTCGAGTAAGTAAGACATTTCTAACACCAACCCATTGAAGCCGATAAGAAAGGTCAAGATTATGAAGAAGAAGTCTTATTCTGTCTGCTTCATCCAATTCCCTGGATTTTTCCTGTATTGACTAACACAAAGTTTTATTTGTGCAGAAAGATGTGAAAAATGGATGTAATGTTTCAGCTGAATTGATAACTAATGAACCATTAATACTAAGATGAACAGTACAAAGTGACAATAAGTAGACATGTTGACAGAAATAACATCAAGAAGAAAAAAAATACCAGTAACTATAGTAAGACTTTTCAGAATTATGCAATTGATTTGGTTCTTCTTACCCATATTTTTTTTTCCAAAAAAGAAAAAAAAATTAAACATAGTACTCTTCAACACTATTTACCGGGAAATTATTCTGTGCGGACGCCGAACGTCGTTCGGAGACCAATCAGAATGAGTCACATTAGTACCGTGGCTTAGTACCACGCTCAATATTGCTGACGTGGCTCATTCTGATTGGTCTTCGAATGTAGAGTTGCATTCAGCGTCCGCACAGAATAATTTCTCCTATTTACCATTGACAGCCTATACAACAAAGAAATAATAAAATAATAGCATCAATATACAAGAAATAAAAGATAAACAGTCCAAACTATGAAAAACAACATCCACGTTTACCTCAGAATCAGCCCGTTTATCAATCCTGACTATGTTTGCCATTATACTTGATCTAGAAGAATTTGGAGAAAATCCTTCCCATGGGGGAACAAAGATTAGTTTGGTACATTGAACGGGAACCAAGTTTCTGCTTAGCTTCTCCCACCAGGGAGTTCCCAGTGACCACCACCTTAGCAATAAGCCATTCTCGGAGAACGCAACTAGACCCTAAATCAGAAAAGAAAATTTGAGAAGGAAAATAGAAATGCTAAATTATACTAATGGTTTCAAAACAATTACCATGTATGCACATTTTAGATGCAAGAGAGTGGTAAAAGAAAAGGAGGCCAAAAGATGAATTAAAAAAGTAGGGAGTAAAAAAGGGACCTTTTGGCCCCATTCCAAATATACCCAAAATTTACCTTATCCTTACTTTTCATTGAATACGACAAATTAAAACTTCAACAAACCTATTTACACTCCTAATAAATGCAATCAAACAACCACTATGATAGTTCTAAATTTCAAAGTAACAAAAAAGTCATTAAATCTTCAAGAGTCTATTTAAACCTAACTTCAATGGAAGCTAGCCTGTAAACAAAGTAATTATGAGATATCACCCAATAAAATCAAAGTTAACTAACAACAATAAAATATAAACATTCAATATCTGAAATATTACACCTCTAACTATTTGAATTGTAGAAGAAGGAATTCTTGCTAAAAAAGAAATTATTTTAGTTGGCACCAGACCACCATGAACTTATGTTATTTCGCCAATCAATACAGAGAAAAAGACAAAATGTACCAAAAAAATATGGGAAGATAAAAAATGGAGAGAAAAACAAAGGGACAAGGGTTTATCAAGTGGCTATATATCACACGGCCTTTTGTTTTAGGAAATGGTAATTGGGGCACTCCGATGACCAAACCTCTAACTTAATTAGGGTGGAGTGAACAAGCATATAATATTACACATGCATATGTGTGTATCAATATGTATATATGAGATGTATTTGACTTATCGATAGAATCAAAATGCTTTTCCGGTCAAATCATACACCGTCCAAATTTTTATATGTACATGATGAAAGCAGGTGCAACAATTAAGGAAATATATTACTGTACAGTTAACTATCACATGCACCTAACCTAAGATCACATATTTTCAAACTACGTAACATCTTTCATACTCTTGTTGGTAAACAGTGAAGCCATAATTCCCCCTCCTATGCCAATCAATAGAGAAATTATTCTGTGCGGACAACAGACAGTCCAGAGACCAACCAGAACGCATCACGTCACCTAGTACAAGCGGTACCGAGCACCGATACCGAGCAAAAAAGTGTCGCGGCACATTCTGATTGGTCTTCGGACGCCGTTCAGTGTCCACACAGAATAATCTTTGCAATCAATGGCACTTAATCCATTATAGCAATTCTTCCACTACATGCATTTACTAAATCAGCTACAAATCAACTCTTCCATGTCCCAAGGAACGGAGTCCTATAGACTAACAGAACAGTAAAACATTTGAGTATTGCCAATTTGCCATCAATGCTGGAGAAAAAAATACTATGGTCGGAATTCAAGTAATGAAAAAAACCTCGTATCATCATTGAAGGATGCCAGACCTAACGAAAAGTAAACCAATTGAAGAAGAGTTGAAGTGAAATTATTAGGAAAATGTAAATGTATAAATTTACATAAATTCTTTCTCCTAAATTGCTTCAGCACTGATCCTTTTCCATGTATCAAAATTCAATTAAAATGTACTCTCTCTCTCTCTAAATTTAATAGGGACTAATATATACATACATGACTTAATGCAATTTTAAAATCATTCAATTATCCCAGGACGCATCAAGGTGTCGGCAAATGACTTGAATTCAATAGTAAAGTCGTTAAAGATATTATAACATATATAATAGTTTTAATTAGTGAAATACATACGTCAAATTAAGAATTTTATATATGATTTTATACTCAGCCTAATTATTCTCAATTTGTTACATATCGGATGACTATTCATGTCAATATGATAATTAACGAAACTTGGAAAATAGAAAATTTTCATGTTTCAAATGAATGTGAACTGCATAAATTAATTTTTTAAAACATAAAAGGAACATATAAATCTTGATATTGGTCTACAATATAAGAAAATTTTAGGGATCAATTTTGGCAAATCTTTATGATGGTTTCATCAATTTATTAAACATGTAATGAATAAATGAATAACATATAGCCTTTCATTAAAATACTACAAATGTCTACTTTTTAAAATAAAAGGTATTGAAAGTATTTTAGAAATTATGCATACTCATAAAATTTCAATTAATCATCAATCTTAATATTTGGACCCAACATGGGATGCCAACTTTACGTGTTTGAGGCACTGTTAGATAATTTTGAAAGTTAATAAATTTAAATGTCCTGCATTTCATGGTGTAGAACAGCACAAGCATATTTGATTCATAAATCAAATGTAGCATGTTTCAAAATTGGCAAAAAAAGCTTTATATTAAAAAAATGCTTTCTATATAGTAGATTGGTGGCCTATCATGTTTTTGGTAAAAGAAAAAGATTAAAATGGTCATTGGACTATTTATGCCGAGGCATTTTAATCCCAAATTATATAATGTGTTCAACTTAGTCTTTGACTTGTCAAACCTAATCCAAAATAGTCCTTTGATCGTTTCAAATCTGATCCAAAATAATCAAACAAAAAAGGGTTACTTTGGATCATATTTAAAAAATTTGAGAGATTAAATTGAACATAGTAGACAGTTAGGACCAACCCCAAACAAATAATCCAGAGACCATTTTGACTTGCTGATCATTTTGGGTGTATATTGTACCGATTAGCATTTCCAATAAGAGTATGTAACCATGACATTTTTATAATTAACTTAATTATTTGTAAAAGATTAAAAAGGAATAGAACATGTCTTTATTCATGAATTAAACACTTCTTGCAGGTGAAAAACATACGATGTACCTCTCCATCTGGTGAAAAGCTTAATGCTGATATGGCTGTAGCCATCCCTGCGTTGGATGCTCCTTCAAGTAAACTTGGAAGACCAAGAGGGGCACTTGCATCCAAAATCTTTATTTTTGTTACACTGCATCAATACGTAAAATAATATGGTACAATATATGAAATCTAACCACGTAACTGAGCTGTTCAAGAAGATTTGAATTTTGTTTGAGAACACAAATTTTCATAATTCACCGTTCTCAGAAGATGCCAAATATTTGAAGTGATTTCAAGGCCAAAAAGAGGATGCCATACAGTCTATTTGGGATCAGGTACCCTTCAAAGCCATTGACAAGGAAGATGAGTAATTGGGATTTTCAACCGTGATTTTTTTAGTGTTAGGTTTAGTTTGGGACGGCTTTCTTACTACTTCTTAAAGCAGCTTTTTAATTTCTGTACTAAAAAGCTGCTTTAAGAAGCAGTAAGAAAGCCATCCCAAACGAAGCCTTAGTTGAAAATTGATGATGTTCATGTCTTAGACATCAAGAACTTATGCTGCGAGGGAATGGGAATTGAATTTTCATGTAGTGTGAGAGGAGACTGATCTTTGTTGGTGAGAGAAGTAGCTGATAGGTTCATTTCAGAAGGGAGGGTAAAGCGAGGAGAAAAGGCAAAGTCAACGAGAGATGAGCGCCGTGAGGCCGATACCAAGTTGAAATTAAAGCTAAAATGATAAAAGTAGAATGGACTCAGTAGAAGGGATAAAAAAGAGGAGCTATTAGTGTATATTAAAAACTCCTATATGTTATGTATGTAATAAAAAAATTGGAGAAAGTAAATCCAATTTTTTTATTTGAATTAAGGAAAGAAAAAGTATATGAACCAAACGAAAACAAAAAAGATTTCAAAAGAAATAATAAGATTCTTCGTGAATCATCCGTTCTAAATCGAACGATGAATTGGTTAAATTATTCACTAATAGAAAAAAGAATGAAAGATCTTTCTAGCTAAAGTAGTTTTGAATGAAGGGTAAGGATGAGCTCAATACAAGCATGTGCTGTCCTTTTTACATTTCTGTTATAGGCAGTGCTATTAAGTGCAGCCTATTCAAAGAGAGCAAGGAAGAAAAAAAATCACACAACTTTGAACAAATCTATAAAAGCACAAAAAAGGGGGTAACATACCTCTCCAAATCATAAACAAGAATGGTTACACTGCGAACGTCCCCAATAGCACTCCCAATGGCTAATCGAGTTGATGACTCATTAAGAGCAACCATTGGAAGTACCCGTGCAATTTCCTTTAGTGCAAGCATGGAGCTTTTAAGGCAAGCTTTACGCATAACCAAGTTGCTGGGATCCATAGTTTGTAGCACATAGTTCAGAATCTGCAAATCTCCTTTATATTAAAGCTCATAAAATAAGTAAAGTATGCAACTTGTATGTTATCTTAGGATGAAGATGATATATTTATTGTATAAAATAAAAATACCAAGAAAGAATCATCATAATAGAGCACATCAGAATTATTAGTAAATGACAGATCATCATTGACACCAAAAAAAAAAAAGATTGGTAAGCACAAAAAAAAGTAAACTGCACCTCCCTCCATTACCTTTGTCGTACATCCAAAATCATAACAGGAAACTAGATTAATCTGCCGCCATTTTCTTCTTGACTAGAATTATATCCCTTGGTTAGAATTTGCAGAAACCAAACCAAAAAATTGAAAAACTAACCAATAAAGACAAAATAATTAAGCAGATTCACTTATCAAGAGAATCCAGCTTAAGTTGAAAGAAAAAAAAAAGCAACAGAGGACCTAGACCAATTGAGAGTTGTATCTAGGATCTGAATTCAAGGTCAAACAGGAGGGCTCGCGTTGTCTATACAAGTAATCTTGGAATCTGACTTGATAGAACTTTCCAGCTGTCCCACCATGTTATAACAACAGAATTAAAGAAAACAGCAGAAAATGTTTGCCGGAATAATTTAGTAATAAAAGGGAATCAGAGAATAGAGTAAATGCTAGAGTCGATGGTTTAAATTGTAGAAAATTTGCTTTGCCTGATCTCTAGAGGTTCTTGATACCACCACACAGAAGTATTCCTACTGTCTTCATTCCACTTTGAATGGCAAAACAACAGTCAGGCACCTCTTTCCTCAGCTAAAAATCAGATAACAGAGCCTAGGACAGTCGAGGAAGGTGCAAGGACTCCAACGATCTATTGGACTCCACTACAATATCCTTTACATCCTCTCCTCTTCAAAATAGGGGAATACACCCCAAAAAAAGAGAAATCCTTCACAAACCAAGTGAGACGTAACTCAATAAAAGACCCTTCCTAACAGTAGAAGAAGAAGTCCGGTTTTGCTCAGTTTGGAAGAGTCCAGATTCGTGGTCGACATATTTGAGGGATAGAAGAGAAGTTCTTGCAGTTCATAACTTCGACCAGAAGCAAAGAGGAGTTTGTAGGGTTTCCTAGAAGAAGGAGAAAATGCGATTAGTGCTCGACCGAGAGGAGGAGGAAGAAGAAGAAAGTGTTTAGTTGTGCATTCTTTTTTTACCATAAGAAAGAAGTGAGCGGGTATTGTTCGTTTGAGTTGGCATTGGCTTAGAGTGATTTTGGTGAAGTTGGAGAGGGAGGAGGTGCGTGATCATGGTTGATTGCATGTGGGGTTTGTATTTGCACAGAAGAAGGGGAAGAGGGCTATTTGGCTGTGCTCAACCAAAAAGAAAGGCATAAGGACTGATGAGTAGCTTTGAGCAATGATTGAGATGGTCTTAAATTGTTTAAGTAAATCAGAAGCAACAAAGAAGAAATTGGATAAGTGAATTTTCTTTTTGATGGAAAAAGAGATTTACAATTTTAATGTGAGTTCTTTAACTTATGTGATGGTGTTCGACAAGAAAGAAGAAGTCGAATTGTGCAATCCTGTGCAGAGAAGTAGGAAAATAATTGAACGTAAGTGATGCAATTTATTTAAATATCAATTCAATCATTCTATGGAATATATTAAGCATGCAAATGTGAATTGATAATTTGGAGGCGTTCAATGTTGACATTGATGATGTTCGATGCCTTCGAAATTGCCCTTAATGATGTTCAACATTCCATCATTGATTTTGATGTTATTAACACCTTATTAGTGTTTTAAGATATGGCATAATTGAGTAATATAATCGAGGCAGAACATTTAAGCAAAGCAAATGTGTTCTTGGGGAAATTTTGGGTGATGAGTAGTAAGGAAGGTCAATTAAGAATTTAAGGAACTTGGAAGTGGATTTTTTGCTCTTTCAAAAGAGAGTGAGGTGGTTGATTATGATTATATTTTATTCAGTAGCACTTATAGTTATATTATTAATAAAATACATTTACAGATATAACATATTGCAAGTATATTTGCTAACTTATAGTAACACTACTTTACATTAAAATAGTGAATATAATGACATGTGATAGAATGTTGTTTTCAACATCAGGAAATGTGAAGATGTTATCGCTATAGCATGAATCCTACTTTCACAAGCTTAAGATCCCATTTTTTCTAAGGTAGAATGGAGTTTACATTTAACCAGATTTCTCCTAATGATCGGCATCAGAGTTTATTTATTTTTGAGGTTCCATTTCCTATAAGCGCAAGTCATCATAGTTAATTACTCCTTCTAACGCGTAGAAGAGCGCTTTCGATTAATGATGAAATTATATTTGGTTGTGCAAGAAGTGTCGAAGTGTGCAAGTGTTTTAATCTTAGTTGTGGGGGGATGAAGGTACACCCGATAAAGATCTCATGGTTTACTCGTCCCGGGTACACCGTGAGTTTCAGTCTACCAACACTAACAATCATTTATTGTAGTGTCCAAAGAATCTGATTAGCAGTCATGGGTTGTCTACTCTCAAGGATCCTGCGTAAATCTATAGAGGTGACAGCTATGAAAATGCAAGAATTGGCAAGCAGGAATAGAAGGTATAGCAATGGAAACACAGAACAATAGTGAGGAAGCTCTATCAGCGCAGCCACAATGGGAAAGATCCAACCGACAACTGAAAATACATGACAATGACTGAAGATATAAAATCAGCAAAATGAAGTGAGAAATATTTCCCAAAAAAAAAACTGAGAAATAATGAGCAAATCATTATGGTAATAATTCAAAACTCCATACAAGCTGATTGGAGTTATATAGGTTGAATTGAAGCTAAATAATAATAAGTTAGACCGAATATAGTATTTAAAAATACCTAGAGCACTCTCAGTGATAAGCTAGCTTGCAAAGTAACAGATACGAACCTTGTCAAGATATAAAGCTGAGGGTTTTGGAGATCCACGTACTATCCTGATGAGAGTTTTCAGTGATACAAGATGGACGGGTGAATCTGATGAAGTAGACCAGATTTGGTCTTCTATTACATTCAGAAAACCAGCTATATCAGCCATCGCTAAACTTGGTAAGAGAATCCCTACCAAAGACTCCCGAATATTAGCAGTCATGGATTGATTATGTTTCCCAGTATTAGCTGGCGCACCAGAAAGACACTCTATCTGGAAAAATATATCACCAACAAGGCGTGGTATTTCAGGTCCCAAACATGATTTCCAGGAGCTTTCCATGCCTTCAGCCAGAAGCTCAGCTGCAGTTGAACAGAATCGGTCATTCATAGACATTACTAACTTAACCAACCTGTCAGAAACAAGCTTGGCAAGATTTTCTTTCACTTTGCTTGGGTACCAAACCACCAATGCAGCTGCAACAATAATGTGGGAAGCCATAGCATCCTGGCTTGTTCCACCAATGCAAGAGACCCACTCGTGAATTTCAAAAGAATCCAGCCATGAAACAATTTCATGATCACCATTTTTGTTCTGTATAGAGTTTTCGAAAACTGTGTGACGACTTGCGGATGTTTGATCACTTTCAGAATGAGTATGTTCCTCAACATTCACAGAACTTGTATTAACTCCAGGATGGAGTGTCTTCTGACCATAAAGAGAATGCGGAATAGCACGCGGAGCTGCACAATGAAACAAAGAGCGTGCAGCCATGCGCACATGTTCGCTAGGGTCTTGCCAAAAACTCACCAATAGCTGCGCACATTATGGATCAAGTTAGCATGCAAGTTCATTCATTGTTTGAGCAACAAAAACTTTAACAAGCAAACTGAAACTGATCTTCCAATGCTAAAGATCAAAGAGAGGTGCCAAACCATTAACATTATTTGCAACCTGGAGTAAAGGAGGCTTTATGTCTTGAACTCTCTCTGCAAAATTTCGAGTATAGAACGCCGCCAGGGCACTACAAAGAAAGAAAGAATAAACAACTTATATCCTCAAGCACAAATCTTGCACAAGTACCCTTTCAGTATAAAGAAGAAAGCCGTAAATTTAATACAGAAGAAACCGATAAACTGTTATAGAATTCCAAGTAAAGGGAAAAAAGGTAACAATGTAATCTAGTTCTAACTTCTAAATAGTTGAAAGAAGCAAATGGTATGTATTTTTAACTCTTTGCCAGAAACCAAACATAATGTCCAACAAAATTAAAACATTCAGAGTTCCATAAAATATAATCATGTAAGCATTTTATAAAAATAAAATGTGGTTGGAAGCTGGCCAGGGTTTCTTAGAACTGCACCTTTAGTGACATACCAAAACTTAACTGTTAAAAAAGAACAAGGACTAACTAGAACATCACTCGCAAGTGACACACCAAGACTTAACCTAATTGTGTTGAATAGTAGGTGATGAGAAAATTTAGATTTGTGGCATAAAGAATATGAACATGGATTTAAAAGTTTAGAGAATGACTGCATACAATGACTAGAGAAAGAATAAAAATTATATTACGACAAAAAGACAAATTAAACAAATACTTCAAGAAATAAGATCACTTTTTTACTTTAAAAAGTGGAGCTACAATTTGCAGATTTATTATCATTAATATAGAAGAAAATAATTATTTTTTCAAACATTGTAAGGTGATTTCTGAAGAATATCGGATCAAAAAGCACAGATTAGTGGTCATGAATTTTTATATAATAAAAGAAAAAGCAAGATTCAAATAGTTATAATTAGTGATATATGAAAGCTAAAAAATATTTCTGATGGATGTTTACTTTAGAAGAATTAAGAAGTAAAAAACAATTTGTTAGACCGTCCAGCCGGTCCGCACGGGACCGGCAGTTCGCGACTGAGGCGGGATCTCCGCCTCATGCGGAGATCGAGCGGCCCGTCCACCCCCGTAGAGCCGTTTAGGAAGTTTTTTTGAGCGTTTTGAGAGGGAAATTTGAACGTAGGGACTGTTTAGGGAATTCCTTTTCAAATAGTTATAATAAGTGATATATGAAAGCTAAAAAAAATAATTCTGATGGATGTTTACTTTAGAAGTATGAGAAGTAATATACAATTATCCTAAGATAACGATATTCAGATTAAAAATGTGAAAAAATATGGCTTTTCGAATATGTTGACCAAAGAGAAAAGTCAAAACTTTAAATGATAATCACACCACGTGAGTTAATATGGCCGGTTGCATTAAAACTATTGTTATAAAATTCTAGGGGTAATATATTGCAAATAAAGTATGGTAGAGTGAAGAGGCATAAAAGATTTATGCTTTTAAAGAATGGAAACAAACGTATTATGAAGACATAAAATAAGAGAAAAATATCAAAATGATCCCTTGACTATTATATAAGATCATTTTAGTCCCAACTATCTAATATATTGATATGCCTTGTAGTCAAGTTCAGCTAATCACAGCAGAAAATCCACAGAAAACAGTAGAAAACACTCAAACAATAGAATTTGGAGGAAATAATGGCTGGTTTCGATTAATAACTCAACAAAAAACAAAAGATACAAGCGATCTACAATTAGAGAGGTAAATCGTCTCTCCCAATCAACCTAGACGCCGCTAGGAAGCTCTCACAGAAGAAACTATAGCAAAAAACTCAAAAGAAACATAACCCTAATACAAAATAACAATCCCTATATAAGCCTCTACTCTTCCCTCCAATTTAACCCTAAAAATTATCTCTTGCATTAATTAATTCCCTCCCTCTTTTGACTCCTAACATATGAATAATTGGTTTACTAGGCCCCACAAGTGGAGCCGAAATTTCAGCCTTTTCACCCCCTGTAAAGTCCGGCCCCTAGCTGCTGAGCCGGCTACAAGACCGGTCATGCTAGATTGGTCGTAACAAAACTCCCCTCCCAAAAATGCAAATTGTCCTCAAGGTGGAAGGTTGGGAATTGTCTCTTGATTGTCTCGTATAATTCCCAAGTGACATCAGGCATTGGCAAGTCCTTCACCTTGATTAGCACCTCTTGTGTCCTTGTCTCCCCTCTGCATATGCTTGTTATTTCCGGTGGTTCCAACATAAACTTCATATACTCTATCAACATTGTGGGTAGTGATGATGGTGCTTGTTTCTCTATTGCCTTACTCAACTACGATACATGAAAGGCCGAGTGCAAAACTGAGGATGGTGGTAGCCTTAATCGATAGGCTACTACTCCGATGCGCTCCAAGATCTCATAAGGAATAAATACAGCGGGAATAGTTTTTCATTCCTTCTCTTCGCTAAAGTTTTTTGATTGTAGGGCCTCAATTTTAAGTATCATGTCCCCAAGTTCAAAATTTGCATCTCTCCTGTGACCATCCGCCTTCTTTTTCATGATCTGTTGGGCTCACAACAAATGCCCCATAAGCTCCGCTAGTACATTTTCCCTCTCTTCCAATAACTTCTCTACACTAGACCACGGTGTAGCGTTGCCACCATAATGAATCAAGTGTAACACTACATAATACCCCTTAACAGTATTGTAGAATGTCGCACAAATAAATATAACATTTTTCATCATATGAATAAATCATCCAACAATCTTACCTTTAATACATAAACGGAAGCATCTTATAAATATCAAATTACATCAAAACAATTACTTCAGAGTACAGAGCCACTAAAGAAATTCAAAATATTACACACACATGCAAATGAATATATCATGTAAATGCATTATGCTAATCATGCAAATGCATTAGGCCAGCCATACAAATGTATCATCCCAATCATACAAATACAACCCATCTTGTTAATGCATTATGCAATTCACATAAGCATATTATGCATTATGCAAATCACACAAAAGGGATTAGTTATCTTGCAAATGCATTATGCAAATATATTGAAAAATGTATATGACATTTCAAAGAAATTTGATCACCCGCAAGTGCTCCGACCGCTACGCTAAAATTTCAAATTTGAGGTCCGAGAATGTTGCACGAGTCAAAAGTGAGAACCTAAGTTTAAGTCTGGCCCTCTTCCTTGAATGGATCAGAGTTGAAACAACTTCAACTAATGAACAAATACACACTTGTAGCATCAACCAAAGTATTTGGTTTAATACGTTCACATTAGGCCTTCAAGGTCTCTTATAAGAAAGGTTCACTCATTAAAACATAAATTCTCGGTACTAACGCTCATTGAATCAATCGGAATATTTAGTTTTATATATTCACATTAAGCCTTCAAAGTCTTTTATAAAGAAAATCCGCTCATTAAAATGCAAACTCTGATTCCAATACCAATACAAAAACCCTGAAAGTCAGTGGCTGAACCTGATCCTTTGTTGGCAAGCAAACATAATTGACAATGTTCACATAATGAAATGAAATTACTTACAATCTTCAATGATGACCATATTGAGAGTGAATATTTACTGGTGGGGACACTATTACAAAAATGTCATGTACACTTAGATCGAATAGATCCTTTGTGAGCAAGTGGGTAGAGTTGACAAGATTCAAATAACTGAAATATAAATTATTTAAATCCCTGATAATGGCTGTGTTAAATGTGAAAATCACCCGAAAGGGATTCTAACTTTTAGATGCCCCAAAACTCTAATAAAATATAAAAATAATTAAAAGTGATTTTTCAATAATGGTTGGGTTGAAAACTAATCACTCAGAAGATCAAATTTCAATAAAAGTCTAAATCTAATATTTATCCAAATTTCAATATTTAAGTAAATCACTTGCAAAACTTAAATAAAAAATACATTTACCTTTCACAATAGTTTGCCGAGAAGAATAAATTTGAGAGTAACTACAGCTCATAAAGAGCAAATGACCAATCGAGAATATCGCTAAAATTCATTCTCAAACAATTGTTTGTTAGTAATGACGTGTTAAAATGTCTTCTAACAGTGGTTTGGCCCAACGTTTCGCAGAACACATGGCTTCTCCCAACAGCTTCATGTGATAAATAGTTATAACGAGGTCCTCTGATTGATGGTTTAGCCACACGGCTCCACAAAATCAATAGTTTGGCCCAAGGGCTCCACATGGAGAAAGATTATGATCGATGTCCTCTAATCGGGTGGTTTAACCAAACGACTCCACTATATTACAGTCAAAGCTAAAGCCCGTATGTTATCCAATGACTAATACCCTTAAGCAATCAATCACAGAGTATAATTAATTGAGCATAAAGCCCTCTCTCAGTTAAGGCCAACTCAAATATATCCCCTTACAAACATTTATCTCAAGTATGCAAGGTACCCTTGGATAAAAGAACTTATGACTACCGACAGGGATCCTTTGATTGGATTGGGTCGACTACCTCCTTTGACTAAGTAGACTAGGGTCCTCAACAGCCTAGGATGATGAAGCTATGAGATTGGGCCCGCCATAATTCCCTCATCGCCCGTTTTAAGAATATGGTGATAAATTTCAAATCCTAGAAATTTTAAATTTCTAAATCCAAACCCTAAAGCCACGGTTAATATATATGGGGTAGTTAGTACCTATTTAACACTAACCTTAATCGAGAATTCTCTTTCGTTATCGAGATATGTAATTAATCATAGGAGCTTGTGCAAACCAGACCCCATATCATAAAGTACGCAAAATTATGGTGAAATCTGTTGGTAATGTTTATATAAAATCCAATATGCCTTTTAAAATTTAAACGGGAACATAATCTCGTTAAAAAGGCGCAGAGAAATTGGACGTGAATTTTCAGAGCCCACAGCAAGTACTAGAATATAAAGATTCATAAGCTAAATTTAGTAAATATCAGGTTATAAATTACTCGTAAAATCAGCTTACAATCAATTCAAGATTTAATACTCAAGACCCTTTAGAGGATGTGATTAAATGTAGGTACCACAAAAAATTGCATATGTTATAAACTAAATGATCATAATAGCAAG
The DNA here is from genome assembly GCF_001605985.2 of Dendrobium catenatum. NCBI lineage: Eukaryota > Viridiplantae > Streptophyta > Magnoliopsida > Asparagales > Orchidaceae > Dendrobium > Dendrobium catenatum. Next base: position 503,372 of record NW_021318592.1, read on the forward strand.
AGAATGTTACAATAAAACCCAATTTAGAAAAAAAAAAAAAAACAATCACCTAATTTGATTATATATTGATCCAATAAATTAAAACACAACAAAATATTAATGAAAATTGATGTAGACGCAATACATGAAAAAAAAACTAGAATGGGAAGATAAAAAGCAATAATGAAAAGTTTACAACTAGCACAACAAATCTTGGATGGATCTAGCAACTAACAATAATGGTAGCACAAAGACGAGAAGATTCTGCTCTTTGAGAGCAAAAAAAGGGGGGTTTCCAGCAATAAATAAAAGAAAATGAAGACACAAAAATAAGAAAAAATTGGAGACAACACAAGGACACTCAAACCTACGATTGGACTGACAAATGCCCTTCACATCATCCGTGGGAAGACCTAAAATACTAAGGACAGCAAGCAGCCACAAAACAAAGAATTTTTGCATTCAAATGTTCAAACTCAAAAACTCAACACAAGTTACCTTTTCCATATTCCAAAAAACCTTTAGACTTCCTAACATCTAGTCTCTAAAAAGTGGCCAGCCGAAGAAGTAGGGAGAGGAAAAGACAAGCTCATACATTTTTGAAGAAAGATAAAAGAAAAAAAAAGGACAGCATCAATGTAAGAAAGGTATCCAAAGCCTTCAAAATGGAGGTATTTATGATGAAGGAAATCATGAAAATAATGGGAAAATAAAAATAGTTCACAAATTAATTAAGGGGGAGAGGTGGCCAGCCTAAAAGGAGAAAAAATATATAAGATAAATTAAAATACATGGTAACTTGGCAAACCAATTAATATAAAAGGGCCCATGACACAACCCAAAATACAAAATATCCTTAAAATCATCATTTCATTAAAGAAAATGCATAAGGATATTGTGAATGCGATAAACAAATCCCAATGATCGACAATGCCAATAGCTATAAGCTCTAAGCTCAACATCATTATGTAACGCTATAAATCAAGTTTCGAGGTCTTACTAGGCGGAAGCAACAAATGAATATTTGGCTTCTAATAAGATGAAAATTATTTTGAATTTCTTGTGGTAAACATGAACAACTAGTCAACTACATCATAGGGCAAGAAAACAGATTCTTAATTTCAGAAAATAGCATGCGCAAAAAGCAAAGCCTCACCTGCATGCAACTGTAGTGGAATGATATAAGCCAATCATGCATTCCGCAAGTGAAACAATTATAAGAGACCTCATAGCACAATATTCTGATGAGGACTTCCAAAGCTGATAATACATTAATAATAAGATTCAACCACAAGGTTCAAAATGCATAAAATACAAAATCTGATCCTAAACAGATTACCTCTAAGCTAGCACATTGACCAGGGAACATCAAGGTCATTGAACATCTATCCCCCAGTATTCCAGCAGCTATTTCAAATCCATCTGGTTTGCATACATCCATTTCCTCCTTCAAAAGCTTGTCTAATTCTAGATCAATATCCCACAGGTGAAGAAAGCATAAGCTGAACCGAAGCAAATATCCTTCCAACGTTTGTTTCATAATATTACTTCTATCCCCTTGAGCAACAGCACTATCATCTGAAGGTTCATCTTTCACAGATTGCTCCTTTGCCTTATTAGAAGATTGAGAAACTGTTTGCTCATCATGATTTTGAAGATAGTTCAAGGAAACCAAAGAGGAAAGGTCAAATTCCAGGATAGCAATTCCAGGAAAAGGGCAAAAACATATAATAGGATGTTTATTGTTTTCACGAACATGCTGGAAAGCAAGCTGCTTTGCTAAGCTGTTTACAGCAGAATCAGAATTGGCATCATGAATCATGCTTATGGAAGGTAACTTTCCTTTATTGCTATTTGTTAGGTAACTATATGATTCTGGAAAATCTGTACTTTTCCTATCAGATTGCAGCTTTTGAACTTCAGATACTGCAACTGTGCCTAAATCAGTTCTTGTTGATCTGGATTGAGAGGAACCAGAATCATCACTAACAGGAAGAAGCAATGGTGATGCTGAAGTACTGCCTCCCATTATACTTCCATTGATGAAGTTTAAGTTGATACCCTTACAAAAATGATCTAACATCGAATGAGAAGCCGATCCACGGATAATCCTTTCACGAGCACCTGTTTTAACATCCCACAGGTATAAAATGTCAACAGAATCAGATGGTGCTGGCAAACTTCTACAAAGACATGCCAAGTAACCTCTTCTGCTGTCCCAGGCAACCAGTGATGGATAACTAGGATGTCCAGGGAACATCCTCTCAACACGTAATGTCGCAAGGGAAACAAGAGCCACACAACAATCTTCACCAACAGAAAGGAAACAGTCCTTCCATGGTTTGTCAGTCCAGGCTGGTGGTAATATGATTTGCTTGATAGGAGCTATATGATGATGCATTACAAGAAGAAGAGTTGCAGAATCTAGATTCCATATCCGGACTGTGCAGTCCATGCTTCCCGACACTAGTATCCTGCGAAGAGTAGGGTTGCTTGAGCTCTCAACCATAAGATGCGCTGCCAAGCAAAGCACAGCACCAGTGTGTCCTGAAAAGAAACATTCAGTTACATGCATATTAGAGGAGTCCAGTGAATCTTCTTCTGCAGAATTTTCATTTAGAGATGGACTCAGAAGCCAAGCCACTTGAATTTCACCGCTATAGAAGCCATAAACAATGGCGTATTGAGTGTAAAAATCATGTGAAAGCACCATTGAAGATGAAATGATACGATCTGCTAAACAATGGCCATTATCTGCCCTTTTGCTACCTAGAATACTCAACTTCTCATCTAACTTTTTTGTGTGGCAGAATGACTTAATATCAGAAAAGCCCCCTTTTCCTAAGAGCATACTGAGAGAACAGCTGCCATGCTTTCTCTCCTTGGTTGATTCAAATTCAACTATTGACCAAATAGTGATTGAAGGTTTCCATGCCAGTAAATCTCCTTGTGAAAAAGAGAGCGATTCTAGACGAACAACAGAGTCATTCAACTGGCAGAAGTGAAACAATGACTCCCCTATGCTATTCGGAGGGCCAGCAGGAACTTCACAAAGAGGCTGAAAGTTGAATACAGTAGATGATATAAAAATTAAAAACACCATGGCAGACCCATTACTGCAACAAAAGGCAAAACAAAAACTCCTTGGAGAATCCTCCTCAGAGACATGGGTTTCTGATACACTGCAATTGACATCACGATGAAGGAACAGTCCCCCGGTAAGATTCAGCCTCGCGGAAGATTCTTCATCGACAAGGTTAGAATCCAGTAAAGAAATCTCGCCCATGACCTTGCCATTTAATACAGATCTAAATTCGCAGTGAAATTTGTATATTAGAACCAAGAGACTACCATCTTGAGCTACCGCCACAGCCTGCTCAGCATCGTTAGAGTTACTCTCCCCCCATACGGATGTGAGCGACTCCGACGAAGAGCCTCGATTCATAGAACTTGTTGAGCCTTCACCGTCGTGACCAGACTCTTTCGGCAGCGCCAAGAACTGAGCTTTCCCGTACCCATCAACCAGGAAAACAGCTTGCTTCCCCTTCTCTACTTCATCCAACAAAGGAACGAAAGCCATGGACTTCACATACCCAATGCCCAAACTACCATGGAAGACAGTCTGCACCATAAGCAGTGTGCTGGAGTCCACGATCAGCACGGAACTCTTCGAAGACTCACCTGAGCTGCACGCGATGCAAACGTGGCGCGGTGAAGATGGAAGAGCGGCCAAATGGGAAGGACTCCCCGCCCATTGGGGGAGCTTCCGTCGCCGACGGCAGCGGAAGCTGCCAGCGCTCCAGACGCAGAGCACGCCATCCGCGCACGCGCTAAGCAGCGCGGACGGGTAGAGGGTCGAAGACATAGGGTTTGATGAGTCTGGGAAGCAGGGAGCAAGAACAGCAATCTCAGCGGCGTGACCACAGAGGAGGGCGAGGGGGCGGACATCGTGGCCTGAAAGGGCCCAGCGGACGACAGCGCCGTCGGAACCACCAGTGAAGAGTGATGGAGGGTTGTGGAGGAGGACAGTGACGGCACTGATACGATGAGAGGGCGCCGAAGGGGGCCATAGGCAGGCGATGGCCGGGCACTTCATCGGGCATTGTTTGATTTTTGTTTTTCTTTAATTGATCTATAGTTAAGTTTTTTTAATATCTCTTAATTATATCATGATTAATGTAAAACCAATTTAATGCCCATTTGAGACACATGCCAAGCCTAAAAATTCTAACATTTGCAACCCGCTTTTGGTAAAAATTATTGCGTGCGGCTTTCGGATTCGTCTGGAGGGGAATTCGGACATGCCACATCACCCGAGACTCAGTGCATCTGGATGATGTGGTGTGTCCGAATTCGCCTCCGGGTGGTTCGAACGCTGCATGCAATAATGGCTCCTTCAAAAAACTTTTATTTTCACCATCCATAATATTTTTAGATTTTTTTCTTTCTATTAGAAGGGTTGGCTACAATTTAGGATTTTGAGTGAGCATTAGGTAGAGCGGTGAGGTTTTGAGAAAGCTGTGGGTGGAACATCAATGGAGATCGAATAGTTGGAAGAGAGAAGTGTAGTAGTTCGACTATGGGAAGAGAAGAGCTCAAAAGAGATGGTTGATTTGAGTGGGTTTATTGCAGTTTGGGAATCACAGGAGGGATTGCTATTCGGGTAAGAGGTTGCGAGAAACATGAGGTCTCAAGATTAGAATTGAATGCTGAACCTGTAGTGTCACATAGCATCCCTTGGTGGTATATACATGCATTTCTCTTTTTTTTAGTGTGAAAATGGTCTAAGAGAGAAGATAAACAAGGAGAAATCGAGATAAAATAGATTTATATATAAATTTCTTCCATTTTTCATAGTGGATTTGTTAGTGTGATGTGGCTACGTAGTTTTTTTTTCCGATTTCAAAATTTTTCACTTTAAATCTTGAAGTCCTTTACTTTTTCACAGTATTCTATTTTTTTATTTATTTTATTACATGGTTTATTTCACATCCTAACAAATATTTGATTTTGAATTTAGGCCAATTCAATCAATTTGATCTCACAAAAAAAAAAAAAAAATCAAAAAAAAAAAAAATCAATTTGATCTCACATCAACCCTCTCTCTTAAAAAAAAAAACAAGCACGAAAAGAAAAAAGGAAAAATCATATTCATTTTGAGTAGGTCCTTTTCAAACCACATAATATGTTGTGGTTGATGTGAACTATTCGATTGGTATATATTATTATAATTTAGGCATCTGAATTAAAAGGGTATTATTTTAATTTCAATCTCCAAAATTATCTTGCCATAATAAGAGAGATAATTATATAAATAATTGTTTATTAATATTTTTGGTCAAAATCTCCATCAAATCTTTAAACTTATGTTAAGATGAGCATAATATATAAAAAATTGATTAACATTTGTATTTTTTTTTTATCTTGAAATAAAATTTAAAACCTCAGAAATCCTTTTAAATAAAATTAATAATTGCATAAACTACTAATTAATGATTTATTATATATTAGTTACAGCTACTTATAATTTAATTAAAAAACAGAATTGATCAGATTTTATTAAGATCCAATAAAATAAATTAGATAAGTAACTAAATAATTAAATTATTCTTAATAATTAATATTTGCTAATTTAAAATTTATTTAGTTTGTATAAATAACGTTTCTTATTTTATTAGTTCATTAAATTATTAATTAATTATTAATTAAATATTTATTGAAACTGATTATAATTAAATTTGATATAAGCAAAGCAAATATATATAAATTCTTAAATATTGAAATAAGTAGCCAACAAATATTTAGATTTGATTGGATTTATCAATTACAATACCAAATATTTGACCCACACAGAATTTAATAAATCTGTATATAAATATACATTTACTTAATCCTATTTGAGTAATGTTATTTACACCCATAAAGTGCATTCTCAGCATAAATTATTAATTACATATATAAATATTAAATATATAAAAATTAGGTATTAATATAACCACATATTTTTTTTTATTATATTAGTTTTATACATACAAATATTTAATATCTTAATTAAATATATGCATGAAATATTATATTTATTTTAAATAAATTTATTATTTATAAGTATTTAGATATAATCATATATATATTTTTTTCATTTATATATCTAATATTTAAATTTTAGTACTTAATTATATATATTTTAAATATCTTAATTAAATATATGCAACAAATATTTTATTTTATTTTAAATAAATTTATATTGGAATTATTTTTAATATGATTTAAAAATGAACTTATTACATAATTAAATACAAAGATTACATGAGAATTGTATCGTATAATCCCAAAGAAACCAAAGATTATAGATGGCCGCGATTCACTCAAAAAATCCTGCTCGCCACCGGTAGAAATCGTTCGATTTTCCCCGGCAGATTGCAGCGGCGGCGACGATGCAGTTCTTCGGCGGATCAGCGGCGGCAGAGATGACCCCGTCTCCGGCGGCACCGCCTGGCACAGCAACGGGCCTCGCGGGGAACAACGCCAACATGCTTTACATCTTCAACCGGAATGGGGTCTGCTTGCTCTACCGGGAATGGCATCGACCTCTCCACACCCTCGACGCCCAGGAAGATCAGAAGCTCATGTTCGGTCTCCTCTTCTCTCTCCGATCTTTCACTGCAAAGATGGATCCTACTAGGTACGCTGGCTAAGCCTTTCTCCCTTTACTTTGCTTTGATCCCTGGATAATTATTCCCTTTGCGCAGCGTTGACAAAGGTAATCTTGGGGTTCCGCTTTTGCCGGGGCAAGGGTGTTCTTTCTACAGCTTTAGAACGAATACTTACAAGCTGAGTTTCATGGAGAGCCCATCTGGCATAAAGGTCTGTGATCAAACTACGTTTCAGGAATGCATGTTTTCAGCTTGCAGATTTTTATCTGGTTCTTTGCTAATGGAAGTGCGTCTATCTTAGGATTTTTGTTTAAATTAGTCTGGTAGATTGTTAAAGAGAGATCCAGATCAGATCTTATGGCTATCTTCCATGAAAGTGCATGGCAATTGATTATAATGCTAATATCTAGTCCTAATTAGTGAGCCAGTTTTCATTCAAACTGGATGAGAACATGTTAGGTTACTGTAATGAGTTTATGTGTTAATAAATGTAATAGGTAGCTTAATTGTCGTTGTGTTATTTTGTTTATAGATAGTTATGAGTGCCAAGTACTTAGCAGTTTAAATGAGTCTTTGAATGTTTATATTGTAGTATTCTACTAGCTCTCTTGGAGGGTAGTATCATGGTTTAAAATTGCGCAATATGAGGCTCGCCTTGAGGCCCGCCTTTGCGCAATTCCAGTAAAAAATGCCTCGATGCTTACGCCTTGAGTTTTTTTTATGAGGCTTGCTCCTCAACTTGGTTGAGGCCCGCCTCACCTCACTGGCATGAGGCTTACGCCTCACGCTATATATATTAAAACTTACATAAATCTTGAAGTAAAAGCCCGACACTGAACTCTATAGGAGAGGAGGAAGGGGAGAGAGCAGTTCATCATAATGATGATTCAAATGAAGAACCCCTTAGTGATGACAGTGTTGATGATTTATGAGTTCTTATGTGATATGTCATTGCTATTTGTTTCTGGAAATTGGAATTATATGTTAATGAAAAGAATAATGGGATTTGAGAAAGATAGAATTTTGAGTTGAACTATATTTCATGTTATCTTATTAGTGGGATATTTTGATTTCACTTCATATTTTATGCTTTTTTATATTTTATATTATTCACTCATTAGTATATAAAAAATTTATCATTTTATGTTTACGCAATCTTTTGATTTTGAAGCGAGCGCCTCAAAATGCCTAAAGGCTTATGCCTCGCCTCACGAAGGAAAACGCCTCAATACCCGAATACGCTATTTTAAACATTGGGTAGTATGACATCAATGAGATTAACCAAAACCCTCATTGTTGAGAATCTCTTCTCCCCCCTTTCTCAACCATTCATTTTCATGGAGTTTTTGACGGACTCTAACTCTTTGTTTATACTCGATCCTTAGTGTCCTAACAATTGGTGCTTTTGGTGAGCCTCTCATTTGCTAGTGCTCTATCTCCATCTCAGATACACTATCATACTAATTTACCAGTTGTATCAATCCAAAATCAGCCCCAACACCAATCTACGCACACCCCAAAACCCTTGCGCCTCTTACATTTTCATAAAAAATCTACTTCCTACTCTTGCTAGAGGCACCCATTTCCAATTTTCCCCTTCCATATTCATTGATCTCTGCCTCTAAATTTCCAATCGTTGTCTCTATTCCTCATTCAGAATTTCCAATGCTATTCCCATCAATTTGTCATCATTGATTATGCGTCTACTGCTAATCTTACCTCCCTAGACCCTTGACACGACATCAATTACGTGTCTTTCTTAGATTTGGCAGATCTTGCATATCACCATTGATTTCATCTTTCTCCTTTTTGCTAAATCTGTCATGAGATCCACCGACGTGAAATCCTCCAGCATGATACAACTTCGTCCTTCATTGCCATCTCCATTGCCTGAATCACCAGATCTCGCTAAATTTGCTAGATCCAGTGTTGCATCTTGCTCGATTTCCAATGAGATCTACCTCTTCCAATTCAGAACTATCCATATTCGCAAGTATCACTTTGTCAACTTTGCATTTGCTCTTTCTGGAAGGAGAAGAATGGCCGTCAACTGTTAATTTTTTTCCTTCACCTAAGGGCCTAAGGATTTTTCTTTCTAATAGTTAACAAACATGAAAATGTTCTTCTTTCAATCTTTCTATACTTTAACCGAAGTTAAATTTTCACTCTAGGATGTAGCAAACATTTTGAAAAGCTACAAATGCATTGTTTGATGGACTTAGGCTTCATTTGAGACAACTTTCTTATTACTCTCTAAAGCAACTTTTTAGTACAAAAATTTTTTAAACTATAAATTTTTGTACTAGAAAGCTGTTTTAAAAAGTAGCAAGAAAGTTATCCCAAATGAAGCCTTAATTGAAGATAACTTTGCATGCACCCTTTCTAAAAAGGAGAAGAATGGCTTTCACCTATTATTTTTTTCTTCATCATATTAGATTTTGCTCTAGGTTATGATTTTGTAATTGCTAGTATCTTATTTAAAAAAAGAGAGGCGCATTTCATCACTTATAAGAATAATTTAGATTGATGTTTTCTTATAAAAAAAAGATCGTTTAGACAAGATTGTAAAGTTATTCCAAGTGATAGTTTATGTACCCAACATTATTTATTAGTTTGCACTTTAAAATGAATTGATGAAATATGAAAAATAAAGTAAAATATTTTAGTAGAATTAAATGAGAGCATTTAAAAAACACTAGCAATTTGAGAGTAAGATTAGAGATCTTAAAATTTAGCCTATGCATAAGGAAGTTAATGTTATATGAGAAAAAATAGCTAATGATATTAAGAATATTGTAAAGGATGTGCTAGGAGTAGAAAAAAGAAAAGCTCCTAATAGTAAAAATAGTTGGTGATGGAATCAAAATGTTTAAGAAAATATAAAAATAAGAAATTTTATTATAAAAAATAGTTTAGATATAAAAATTTAGAAAATTGGAAAAGATATAAAGAGTCTAAGAAAGTAATATGCGATGTAAAGAATTTAGTTATTAATAATTTATATAATAGATTAGATATTAGGAAGGGTAAAATATATATGTATAAGTTAGTTAAGCAGAGGGATAGAAGTAAGGATTTAGTTCAAGTACAATGTATTAAAGATGAAGATAAAAAAATATTTTTATTAGAAGATGATATTCAACAAAGGTGGATGAATTATTTTGATAAGCTTTTCAATGAAAATTGTGAGAATATGATTGAATTTTATGACTTTAGCATCCTAAATGAAAATAGAGATTTTTGTTTTTGTCGGTGTATTAATAAAACCAAAGTTGGAGAGGCTTTAAAGAAAATGAAGTGTGGAATGCTCTTTGACCTGATGATATTTCAATAGAGGTGTGGAAATGCTTAAGAGATGAAGATATTTTCTACTTACGAAACTTTTCAGTATTATTTTTAAGACTAAAAAGATGTCAGATGAGTGGACAAGGAGTGTATTGATTCTTATTTTTGAGAATAAAGGTGATTTATAAAAGTGTACAAATTATAGATGAATTAAATTAATGTGTCATACTTTAAAACTATGAGAGAGAGTTATTGAGCATAGGTTATGATGTGATACTAATGTTTCTCAAAATTAATTTGGATTCATGTGGGGCATGTCTACTATGGAAGCTATACATTTATTAAGAGGTTTGATGGAGAAGTATAGAGAGAATAAGGAGCCTCTACATATGATATATGTTGATTTAAAGAAATCTTATGATAAAATTCCAAGAGAAGTGTTCTAGAGCTGGGCATGTCTACTATGGAAGCTATACGTTTATTAAGAGATTTGATTGTGAAGTATAGAAAGAATAAGGAGGATCTACATATGATATATGTTGATTTAAAGAAATCTTATGATAAAGTTCCAAGAGAAGTGCACCAGAGAGTTCTATAAAAGAATGAGATTAATAATATTTATATTCAAGTCATTAAGGATATGTAAAGAACGAGATGTTACTTGTGTAAAGAAGGCAAGGTGGTTTGACCAAAAATTTTCCTATTTTTGTTGGATTACATCAATGATCAGCTTTAAGCCCTTTTTTTTTCTTTAGTCATAGATATTCTTACTAGACATTTGCAAAAGGATGTACCCTGGTGTATGCTTTTTGCTAATCATATTCTTCTTGTTGATAAGATTGGAGAGGGAATTGAAAGTAATTGTATTCAAGTTGGATGGTTGAAGTGGAGGAAAGCATTGGGCCTATTGTGTGATAAAAAAGAACCCCCCAAATTTAAGGAAAAATTCTATAAGATGGTGGTGAGAGTGTGAAACCTACAATGCTTTATGGTGCAAAATGTTTGAGATTAAAAGAGAAGCATAAGATTTAGTTAAGTGTTGCAGAGATGATGCTCAGGTGAATTAGTGACTTCATAGCGACAGAATGTGAAATAAATATATACATGAAAAAGTTGGAGTAGCTCTTGTGGCAGATAAGATTAAAGAGTTGCCTTAGATGGTTTGGTTATATAAAACATCAGTCTTCAGATGACCCGGTTAGGAGAGTATATGTATTAGATTTGACCTTTCTTAAAGAAGATAGAGGTAGACGTTTAAAGATTTGGTTAGAAAATATTAAAAATGATATTTTTTATTAGATTTAAATGAAAATTTGAGTCTTAATAGGACACAATGAAAAAAAATGATTTATGTAGCCAACACACATAGTGGGATACAGGCTTGAATGTTGTTGTTGTTGTAGGCCTTTTCTTTTTAATAGTTAACAAACATGAAATTATTGTTTTTCACGCTTTCTATACTTTAACCAAAGTTAAATTTTTACTCTAGGAAGTAGCAAACATCCTGAAAAGCTACAAATGCTTTCTTTGATAAACTTAATTATAACAGTTTTTTTAGTAAATCTGTCAATACAAACTTGTTTTCCTAGATTTAATTAATTGCACGATCATTTAATTACCTTTGCTTTGATGCAGCGTATCCTTGGTACACATCCAAAGGCTTAATTATAACAATTTTCTTTTAAAATTTGAGAATACAAACTTATTTTCCCTGGATTATAGTGCATTTTTTTACGTTTTATTGCATGATCCTTTTATTACCTTTGCTTTGATGCAGCTGATCCTTGTTACACATCCAAAGACTGGGGATCTTCGTGATGCATTGCGGTATATGTACAACTTATATGTGGAGTACGTTGTCAAGAATCCGCTTTATGTTCCTGGATCTCCAATAAAGTATGCTAATCGTTTCATTCTTTATGCCATCCGCTAAGTATAATAGAAAAGCGCACACATTTATTTGAGTTATTGGCCTTATCACCTTAAGATATCTGTAGCTGTATCAGTACAATGTTTGCAAAGCTTGTCTTCTTTTGTCAGTTCATGCGTTTCATTTATATATATGCTTCACAGAATGCACAAGAAAATAGATGCGGAGAAATAGTCTCAATTGTCATGGAAAGTAACTTTGATTGGGTGTTATATTTATTTCTGACCAAAAGAGCCCTTTTGTAACTTATTACGCTCCTAAATGTAGTATTTGGTCTATTTATTCTGGCAAGTGCCTTTGCAAACCATTCGGATGATAGTTATTGCGCATAACTGCTTTAAAATAGTATGTTATTACTGATATGTTGTGTAGAGTGTCGGACTAGGTCAATTTTTCTTTTTCCCCCCTTGTGACAAGGAATTCATGGGTTGAATCACAAAAAAAAACCTTGATGTCATCTAGGGGCGAAGTTGCTTTTAACATCTTACTAGGTCTAACATTGGTGGGAACTTCATACTCTCGGTATACCCTTTTTTTGAGTTAATATCTTATATTAGTATTCTAGGCCAAAGGACGAATCATCCTTGAAAGTAGTATAAAAAAATAACAAAGAAGAGCTCATTTTGACGTCTTGCTTGAAGTCCATTGAAAACAAGAGAATGTCAATATATTTTTCTCTGTTTGAGACCCCTTCTGGTAAATAGGATCTGAAATCTCCTATCCACCAAAACATTGTCACCCATAATACTCTAATTAGAATAATTTTTTGCTGATTCTTTCATACAAGGTTATATTTGAGAATTTATATAGATACATTGTGGTCATATTTGTTAGAAAATAACATTGTTAATAGTGGTAGACACTTTCAAGGAGATATGACATTTCAACACCCAAGGCAAGCGACATTGCTCTAGGTGGTCACCCAAATTAAGTAAGGTACTTATAAAATATTATTATTTTATTGATAAATTTATTCCAAATTAGGGATGGAATCAGGAAGAGCTTAGGGTGGGCAATTGCCCACCTTGAAATTTTTTTTTTTTTTTTTTTAAGAATAAACATTTTAACTATTTTGTCCAACTTCAATAATTGGGATTGCTCAAATTTTAAGGAAAAATTTATTTTCCTATTTCATACATAAAATTGTGTATTTCACAATTCTATTTTAATCACCCTCAAATGAGAGGCTGGTTTCGCCCCTATTCCAAATGATATTTAAGTAAATTAATTTTATGAATTAGATTTATAGGAGTAGAGAATAGGTATAGATATGTTAAAGAATGAAAATTTATTTTGTCATTGTAAATTTAAAAATTATTTATTTATAAAATCATAATGAGGTTATGAATATTGCATTTAATTTTTTATATATAATTTTTTAAATTCAATAATATATGAGATTTTATTAAAAAATTAATTTATGTTAATTAAAATCGAGTTAGAAAATTTACGAGTTATTTATCATTTAAAATTTTGATGATAAGGTCTTTTATATAGGTGATAAATCTATTAAAATTTGGATTAAGGAGTAAGAGGGAGAAATATTAAAACATTTGGAATTTGAGGTGCGTACTTATGTTTTTATTTTATAATAATATTGTTTCTTTTTCTAAATTAATTTTATTGAATCAATTGTTACTTGTTAACTTAGTCGTTGTTAAAAAAATTATACATGATTTATCTTTTTCAATGAATGGTCATATTGAAAATATTGATAGTTAACATGATATTTTATCACGTGTATTATAGAAAATTATTGAATGATATATCAATGAAATGACTAAATAGAAATGTTTGCATGTGCATGTTTATTGATGGAGTACACCCCCTTATAGTACTAACTGGGGATACAATGTACCCGCACGCATGAAATGTATATGTTTTTGAAAAAGATTATGAAAAAAGAAAATGAAAATGTAAGTACCTTAATTGGTACTATTTATATGGTGTCTCTTGTGATGGTTGTGTTACTTATAGAAAATATTAAGACAAGATATGAGTGTTATATATGTGCATAAGCTATGATTGATGGTCATTTTTAAATTTAAATATGATTAAATAAATTTATTTGATATTTTATAGCAATCGTGTATATTGTTTAAAATGCTTTGCATTCCTGTAGTTTAGAAGCATGATGTATTCACTGAATTGAGTTATAACTCATCCCAATATTTGCAAACATATACATGAATCGTTCAAAAAATTTAAATGATTGGAAGAGAAGAGAACGTGTATCATAGACACAATACTTCGAGAGAAAGTATTTGTAGTATTTTAAAAATACATTTTGAGATTTTAGCAGCTCTTTCAGTATATTGGAAATAACTTTTTATTATTAAAAAAATTAGTGAGCAAAATTTTAATTAATCATTCAATTTTTATTACCGTTTCGTTAATTCGAGCTGTTGTACCAGATCGTGGCAATTATAATCCCAATTGTATCAAATTTGAATCAAATCAATAGCACAAACAAGCGAATATCAAATCATGTAGAAAAAAATAGGTTAAGGAAGAAGTTATTAATGTAAAAAAAAGTAAGATTCATGTTAGTACATAGAGATAACTTCCCTTAAATTTATCTAGTATCACATTCGAAGGAATTACATGTCTAACTTACACTCTCTTAGGCCTCCTTCTGATTACGACACTATAAGGAATGTATTTAACAATAGCAACCTCGAAAGCACATATAATCTCAAATTAGTCATCATCTATGGTCTCTTCTTTATCATTGAACTTGTAACCCTTGCATATCTTTATCAATTTTCTTGTAATTATCTTTTTCATCTTCAAGATTAAGTATTTTAGAATTTGAGGTTCTTACCTGTATATTAGATCAATTTGTTTCCAAGGGCGTATATGATTGTTTCTACATCTCTTGATGATCTTTCATACCATCCCATTTCAGGTTACCAACATGACAACTTAACTTCAACATTTAAGTATCAACACCCACTGCAGGGTGAGGTGCTCCATTCATTGCTTGATGTCTTAATTTTCAATGCTCGCCTACTTATTTCTTAGTAATAGCATCCCTTAGAAGTTGTGGCACATCATGTGGATCAAGATAATCATGCTAGAAGCCCAACCATAAGTGCCAAGGCTAAAGTTCAAGATAAAGATAAGAAAAGACTCAGCTATAAGAGCCAAAATAAGAGCTTGTAATTTATAGTATTTTGAATGTAAGTTATGTTTTATTATTTTTGCATTTTTAATTTCCACATAGGGACTTGTATTGCTAGTCATAACGTGATTTGGAATGAAAAAGTATTAAAATACGTATTTGAAACTCATTAACGCCATCAACTCGTCTTTTCTTACCTTTTTTTCCTTCATTGTTTTCCTCAAAAAGTAGTTGCCTAGTAGTCTTGTAATATCAATAAAGATGAGCTAATATGTATTAAAAATCCGGAGCTTGAAATGAAATATTTTGGTGGAGAAGTATTTTTCATTTGCTTGGTGCTTTGTGGTTTCAAGAATGTCTGGTTCTTTGGTGAGAATATATAGTTATATTTATTTCTCTTAAATTAGTTTACTCCTCTTTAACACCTACTTAAACTTTTCATACATTTTCCTCTATTTTATAAGCATCATCCAAGACCAATAAACAAGAAACTAAAAGCTCATAAACACTCGAAGAACTTTCAACTAGGACCTAATCCTATTTCCTGAACCTACACCCCCTTAAATTTTGTTAAACTGTCTATCTACTCCAAATTATAAGCTTATGAACCTACTGATGCAGGACTAAAATGTTTTACTTGCATGCGATAAGAATTTGCACGACCTCTTGAATAAAACAATTAAGATATGAACTTTTAGCAATCCAAAACGACAAAAGAAAATAAGAGAGGGGTGCCTACGTTTAGGCTAAGCTACTTGCCAAACGCTTGAATTATCAAATAAATTATAATCCCAATAGCAAGCAAATGTAATAGCTTTCAACAAAATCCCTAGTCTAACAATAATATAGTAACATAGAAGGTGCACTCAATACGTTTACTAAGCTTAAGCAGAAGGTAAAACACGACTCTTTGTGATTAGCACCACTTACAAGATCAGGGGATCAGGAAAATAAATGAAAAGGGGAAGAAGTTCACCCTTGGGTAGGTTCGGAGACGATTTGCCACTGGGCGCCAGCAAGTTGCTCGTCGATGGCTTCTGATAGCGTGAAAATAATACAGGCTACGTACTCTTTGATGGAACGATCAACTTTCGGATCCGAAGGTAGAGTGGAGGATATTAACGTATCCTTGCTCGTCGTAAGCAAATCTGTAGTCAAGCTTCGGATCGGCCATTCATTGGCTTTAGAAGGAGGGTGCGTAGTCAAAGGCCAATGTTAATCCTTCGAAGCTCCCCTAGAGAGAAAGAAGTCTCTCTCAAATTTGAAGTGGAGAGGGAAAGAGTGGCCGGCCAAGTAAGGAGGGAAGGGGAATTAAAATTGGTTCAGATTTTGGTGGAGGGAAAAGTGTTTCAAACAATCCTCTAACTACTCTCTATGGTTGGGAATAATTAAAGAGGACAGAGGGGGTAGGGGCGGCTGCAAAAAAGAGGGGTAAGGGATTTGCTTCCAAAATTTAATATGAGATTTTCGAAAGAAATAAGGAGGTGTGGGGTTTTGGAAATTTCGGCCAAGGGGCATGAGAGGTTTGAATTAATTCAAAAAAGGGGAATGGGTTTTAGGAAATAATTCCCAAGAAAATAAGGAAGGGGGGCCGACAGCTTAATGGGCCAGGGGAAGAGGTTTAAGGAAGCTTTTAATGCTTCCTTAAATTAGGGAATTATATTTAGGAGGAAAACTAATTTAACTTAAATTAAATAGGCAAGGATTTGAAAGCTTTCCTAAAATAGGAATGATATTTTATGTAACTTTTTAAATTCAAATAAATTTGCATTTTGCAAAGTTATGGAGTTACCTAAATTATCCAACCCAATTAGGAGAGGAGTAATTGTAAGCAATGAAGGAAGGGAAACCAAGTGGGGAGCCGGGGGCTTATGTGGTGACCGTGGATGGTGGTGGGGCAAGGGAGGAGGTGTCGGATGGGAGGGGTTGGGAAACTTACCCGACTGTGAGATTGGGACCAATGTGGCCGACGGCTTGGGGGTGGGGAGAGGGGAGGTAGGTCGGTGGAGTAGGGTGGGGTAAAGAAAAAAATGAAATAATAGAATGAACCACGATCCCGGCCGTCTCCAAGGTTGGTGGGTGATACGAACTCCCTCTCCTAGGGATCTCTCTTCAAACACGCTCAAGATCTCACATAGAACTCAAGTAGTGGGAAAATTCTTATCATTCAATTATTAACCTTAGAAGAGAAACATAAGGGCTATAAATAGCCTCGTACAAAA
Source organism: Dendrobium catenatum (assembly GCF_001605985.2). Taxonomy (NCBI): domain Eukaryota; kingdom Viridiplantae; phylum Streptophyta; class Magnoliopsida; order Asparagales; family Orchidaceae; genus Dendrobium; species Dendrobium catenatum. Next base: position 520,565 of record NW_021318592.1, read on the forward strand.
TGACTCAAAATAAAAAGACGACAATGCCCTTAGGGCTTACATACGATCTTTCTTAAGTAAGGGGTAAAAACATGAAAACAAATACAACATAAATAACAAGAGACAAATAACATAATAAAAGACAAATACAAGAAATAACTCAAAAATACATCGACTCGATCGTGGCCATAGATCAACGGCTTCACCTCTGATATACTTTCCATGCTCTAATGTTCCCATCACCTACATCCCCTTAAATTTTGTTAAACTTTCTATCTACAACAAATTATAAGCTTACTGATGTGAAACGTACATGCGATGGAGGAGTTACTTTAAGAAATTAAAGAGATCAATTGTAACTTAATAACCCAAAATCAAATTATCATTTATAATAAAAGAGTGATCCTTAGGACTCTTAGTTTTGATTCGTTTAGGCAACGAAGAGTGGCATCGATTAACCAAACAATTTAAGAAAACACCAAGAATAATTGTATGCTACGACGGTAAACAAGAATCCATGATTTAATAAAGAGAACTTTCACCTTTGGAGCTCTTACGCTCAACTAATCTAGGCTTTAGCGGAAGAAAAATCTCCACATTAGAATCGAGGTCACTCCGAGGAAGGAGCCTAAGATCGTCGTTCTAGGAAAGGTGGCCGGAGAGGTGGAGGATGGCGGTCGTCCCAGGATGATCCAACTGGCTGGACAGCAGGAAGAGATGCAAAATTTCTCTGGACAGCAGCAGTTTGGTCTTGGACAGATCTTGGACAGCAACCTTTCAAGTGCAAGAAACGTTGGAATGTTCTTCTAGGCTGCTGGGAACTTGGGACAGCAAAGTGTGGTCTTCCAGAGTGCTGGACAGCAAGATATTTTTGTTGGAATAAGGGGACAGCAAGCAGAACTTCAGGGCAGCAGCAGATTTGAGCGTGTGGAAGGCTCTGGACAGCAGGTCCACAAGCTTCCAATCCTGGACAGCAACCCAATTCAGGGGAAAACCAATTCTGGCTGATCCGTTGAAGGGAAGGAGGTGGTCACGGGTTGGGGAAAGGGGCTTGGGTGGGAGAAATCCAGCCAACGACCAGGAGGAGCTCGGGTAGGAGAAACAAGCCTCAGACCAAGGCAATTTCAGATTTCTGAAATTGAATTAGGGAGGAAACGTGGAGAGGGGAATTTGCTTTGAAAATTCAAAAACAATTTCCAAAGGAAGGGGGGCAGCAGTTATGTGAGGGATTAAGGGAATTAATGGGAAGTAATAGTTGTAATTGGAGAGAGAAAAGTGGATGAGGAGGTGGCCGGCCCTAAGGAGAGCTGAGAGAGCAATTAGATTTAATTATGTGGGCCCTCTAGAGAAACTCACGGAATAATAAAAATCTGAGAATTGATTCTCAGTTTTGCTCTACAGGAGAAGTTTCCTAAATGGATGGGTGCCTCTAGTAACGTGGGATTTTACCGTTACAATAAGAGAAGTAATCCACATGATATCTTTCCTAATTGGTGGGGATGTATAATAGGAAAGAAACAATGGCTGTGAGATTGAATTTCAAATTCTGAAAACAGAGAGCGGGTTGGGCTGCTGGCTGGCTGGCAGGAATCTGGCCGGTGGGTGGCCGGATGCTGGCCGGTGGCAGCTGCGTTTCTGACCGGCGAGAATGGGGGTTTAAGGTGGCCGGCGGCTTTGAGCTGCGTGGAGTAGTTGGCGGCAAGGGGCAGGGAGAAGAAGGGATGGAATTTTCTAGTGATTTGATGACTACGAATTTACTAACCTCAAGTGTCGTCACTTTGAATTTCCACAAGATTAGATAGCACGAAAACTAGAACTCACAAAGAGATCTAGTCTTCTCCGGCGAACTCACTAAGAGATCTTGGAGGGGGGAACTCACAAAGAGAACAAGTAGTAAAATTTCATTTTTTCCAAAAACTAAACTATTACAAGAGAAGGGCCATATAAATAGGCCTCACAATGACAAAGAAAACAAAAGACTAAAATGCCCCTTGGGCTACAATAGCGACCAAATACCCATAAGGGCAAAAACGGAAAAACATAAAATAAAAATAAACTACTACATAAAATAATGAAAATACAACTCATGCTCGTAACCATCGATCTCCGACGTCGAAAATGCTGACGATGTCCTCATCACTTACATCCTACACTAATCATTCATCATAATATTTAACCATTTACCCCACTTAAAATTCATTCTTTGAAGTAATCTTTCAAATTAAGCCCAAATTGAACCAATCTTGCGGTTCCTTGCATCATACCCCTCTAATCCCCACACATTTCTATTATGAACTCTATATCACATTAAATTAAAGACCCATTGTCATTTTTTTTCATTAATCTCACCAAAAAGACCACTTGCACCATCATTTATGATCTTAACTCTATACCTACTTCTGTAACTTTAATGATAGAAATCATAAGATTTGGAATCATAAAAAAGGAATTTTCTGACATGTCCTCACACTTGTTACATGTGAAAGAAATAATACGCGATCCTCATTATATTCACATACATGTTGTGGACTCGTTCCTTTCTAAGTTTAGTGATGTTACACATGATAGGTTACTTGGTGCATTGCTCTTCAGTCCATTAAACATGTCATTAACGTAGTCCCATGTTCCTAGCTTCTAATTAACCTTTCCCATTATCTGATGAATTTCATTGAAAACACACAGATCAAAAGAAAAGTTGATGACTCAAGGAAATCTTTTATATAAGAAAGTCTTATAGTCTTTGTATGGGACTCTATTAATCTCTTAAAAAGATGGCATATGGAGAATGTGTGGAGCCATTAATAAAATCACTATTAAATATAAATTCTCTATCTTGACTCATCGACATGTTGGATTTAATCTTAGGGGCCACTTTTTCTTCTAAAAGTGATTGAAAAAGTAGTCATCACCGTATTACAATTTGATTGGAAGATAATGAAATGTTACATTTAAGATTCCCAATGAACTCTACAAGTTGTTGGTATGGACTTTCAAATGCCCTTAGTATCATGAGGTTAATGAGAACTGTATTAAAACCCTTCATAGGAATGTTTCTAGTTATTTATTTTGATGATATGTTAATTTTTAACTCAAATAAGATGGATCATTTATAGAATAAGACAAGTCTTTGAAAAAGAATTGTTATATATCAACAAGAAGAAGTGTTCTTTTATAAAATGAGGTGATTTTTCGAGGATTCATTGTTTCCGCCACTTGAATTAAACCTGACCCTTTTAAAGTTCAAGTGATCTTTTAGACTGGCTCTCACCCAAGAGTTTCATTGAAGTATAAAGTTTGCATGATCTAATTATTTTCTATAGGAGATTTATTATATAGTACGATCATTGATCTTATCATTGGATAAATTTTCTTGCATCCCTTTAGCACAAAAGGCTATAACAGGTTAGATTCTCATTATCTTTGCATTTGTTCTTATATTACTAGAATCTCCAAAAGCCTTTGATGTAACTTGTTATGCTTTTGGATTTGAATTTGGTGGATTATTAAGTTAGAAAAATTTTTTGATAGCTTTTTAAATGATAACTTAAATATGACAAAATAAAGATATTCAACATATAATAAAGAATTTTTTCCAGTCATTCAATCTTTAAGACATTTACATCACTACCTTTTATATAAGAAGTTTATTATTAGATTGGATCATCATGCCTTTAAATTCATCAACACTTGATGAAAGCTAAGTTGTAGAAATTTAAAGTGGATTGAGTTTCTCTAAAATTTTTCTTTTATCCTTAAACATAAATCAGGAAAAACAAAAACAAATGTGCTAATACATTATCTAGGATAGCTTTGACCATCTCTTCTTTGGAACTAAAAAATACCTAGATTTGAATATCTTTAAGATGATTACCCAATTTGGCCTTACTTCCATTTGATTTACCTCGAGCACTTAAATAAACCTTTGAATCTATAAGGAATATTCTTTGTAATTAATAGATATCTATATGGGAGAAAACAATTTTGTATTTTTAGAACTTAGGGAAATTATGATCTCCTAATTATATTATGGGGGAATAGCTAGACGCCTAGACATTTTGAGAAATATAAAACAAATTGCTTAATGGAAAGTTAATTTTTATTGCTTTCACTCAAGTGTGATATTAAAAAAATTGGTGCCTAAATATCTAACATGCAAACAAGCAAAAGCCCCCAAATAAATGTCTTATCAATTTGTTGCTTTGCTAGTTACCGATAGGCCTTAGGAAAACCTCTATACGGATTTCATCTTAGGACTGCTTCGTATAACTCTATGATATAATATCATTTTTGTGGTAGTTGTTAGGTTCTCCAAAATGACGTATTTCTATTCCGCTTTTAAAATCTTTAATGCTTCTTATATTATTACACTATTCCTTAAGAAAAGTATGCATTGCATGGCCTTCTTTCAATCACTATTTCTGATTGTAATGCTAGTTTGCTTACACTTTGTAGAAAATATTTGTGACCAAATTGAAATGCTAGTATATTTTTTTATCTCCAAACTCATGTACAAACTGAATTAGTAAACCTAATTAGATGTCTTCTTAGAAATCCTAGGTTTGCTTAAGAAAATTAAACATCTGCATAACCTTCTTTCAATCGCTATCTCTGATCGTAATGCTAGGTTTTCTTAGACTTTGTAGAAAATATTTGCGACCAAATTGAAATTCTAGTATATTTTTTTTTATTTCCAAACTCATTTACAAACTGAATTAGTAAACCTACTTGGATGTCTTCTTAGAAAAAGTTTAAGAAACTGAGATTTGCATTTGACTACATCTAAATTGCATACATTAGTATTATCTCAAAATAATAAAATTTACTTTTTTATAAAAGTGTATGGTAAAAACCCCAGAAGATCGATTGATGTAGTCAGCATTTCATTTCATGTATTCTCCGATTTTATATTTACATTTGCCAAGTAATTTCAAAGTCTACATGATACCATAAGACAAAAATTATTTTGAGTGATGACAAATTTGCTTCGAAGATTAATTATAATTATTCAACAAAAAAAATTAAAATGTGATTATTTTTTTATTCAAATCCATCTTGGGTCTTATCAGATCTCTAAAATTACATACAAGGGTTTATGACCTCTTCAAAATTCTTAGAAAATTAGATCTAATGCATATTATCTTGATTTAGTTGTTGGTATGCTAATTCAACCTATTATTAATATTGAAAATATTCTATCATATGAGGAAGTTAACAAACCTCAATTTGTTCAGTCTAATTTTTTAGCAAAAGATATAGTTCCCCACTTATAGGATATCTCATCTTTGGAGGTTAATTATGTCATCATTGAGAGAGTAACCACAAATCTAGTTGTTGTGCATAATTTTTTAGTTCATTGGAAGAATAAATTATTTACTAAAAATTTATGGCTAGGCTGTATCGATTTAGAGACTGGCCCCACAATTGATAGAAGGCTACTTGGATTTTAACTCTACGTAGCATTGTTCAATTAAGCTTGAGGGAGTTGGTATAACAAATCATTTGGATCAAAGATAATCAAGTTAGAAGCTTAATTATAAGAGTTAAGGCTAAAATATGAGGAAAATAAAGAAAAGGCCCAACTATAAGAGCAAATAAAGAGTCCATAATTAAGAGAATTTTGAATGTAATTTGTAGCTTATTATTTTTAAATTTTTATTTTTCACCTAAGAAATTTTATGCCTAGCTATGAAATGGTTTGGAATAGAGAAAACATAAAAAATAGACGGTTGGAATTTCTCCCCATTAATGGCCACCAATCCCCTTTTTTTCTCCCTTTTTTCCTTCCATTTTATCCTTTAAAAAGTGATTTCCTAATGGTATTATAACGCCTATAAATGGGCTGATGTACATTATAATTCTAGAGCTTGGAATGAAATGTTTTGGTGGAGAAGTATTTTTTATTTGTTTGATGTTTGATAGTTTCAAGTGTACGTCTTTTCTTTGGTGAGAATATGTAGTTAAATTTTTTTTTTTAAATTATTCATTACTTCTCTCTAACATCAGTTCTAAACTTTTCTCACATCTTCCTTTACTTTAAAAGCATCCTCCAAAACCAACAAACCTCACGCACTCAAAATTATCTCCATATTGCTATTAGCCTCACCAGAAAATAATAGGACTTAGTTTTATTTCTTATACTTAGTCAGCGTTTTAAACTTTACAAACTTTATCATCTAAAGTTTTCGTCTTAATTTAACCAACCACAATTATTTCCAGCATTTACCCTGCATAAAACATATTCCTTAAAGTAATATTCCAAATCAATCCAAACTGGCTTTGTCTTGACATTCCTTACACCGTATCCTTCTATTCCCCTCACATTTCCACTACAAACTCCGTATCACTTCTTTAAACATTAAATTAAAGATCTGTAGTCAATTTCTTCTATTAATCTCATAAAAAAGGTCACCCACCATCATCAATGGGGCAATATGACCGCATCTCTTCTCTTTGCACCTTGCCTAAGCACCTAGGTGAATGCTGGGCTCCCTTTTAACAACGTTGATGAATAAGTTCTAGTTCTGCCATGTATTGCTCCACTGGTTAATTCCAAGATACGTGCACATCACTCTTAAATTAGAGTGAAGGATTTGGAAGGGAGGGGGCTGAGAAAGGGCATGAATGGAGTTAGTAGCGTATAGATAACCACAGTTTCTTGTTATTTTGAAATAATTCGAACTTATATTTGGAAAGGTTGTGTTATAAACATGATTGTCGATCAATCTTGAGATTAAATTCCTTCCTTTTATATCTTAGACACTCATGGTCACCATTTGCAATAAAAGAAGTGGGAAATATTAGTATTGTTGGTAGAGGGTGAATCATGCTGTAAGCTAGATTCTTGTTCACACTTCCCAGTTGATCCTTTATTGCACGCAGTTAAGTATTGTATTTCTTTGTTTTGCATTAAAGGTTGATGAAATTAACAGTTTATATGGCACATAAGTGAACAATATCTGAGCCCTGTACTTTCCTACTAATCCCATCAACATTAGCTATTATGTAACCCAGCTGTCTAGCAAGGGTACGTATTTGTATAACAATCAAAATTTAAAATGTAATGTGAAAATTTTCTGGCACTAATAACATCACTTTGAATAGAGGTATTTATCTAAATATATCTTTACACCCCATTGTCAAGGCATGGAATTAGAGCGTCTAATCACACTGCAGATTATTATTATCTGCAAATCTTGATATTGGTAGATTGATTTCAATGTTGAAAATTTTGTTATATTCATATGGAATTTCAAAGATGTGATTATTCTAGCTCAGGGAGTACTGAGCTTCAAGCTAATTTGCTAGTTTTACTCCTATTGAAGGTTTCAGTTCATTTTCTTGGTTCTAGTCAAGCGACTGTTAATGAAGACCCAAAACTTAGGCCTATATTTTGAATCTCAACCGCTTAGACAGTAGCACCTTCTTTTTATAAAGCATGAGAAGCTGTCACATTTGATTGCTATGCCTATGAATGTAGTTATTGTTATCATAAAGTAAAGATCTTCATTTCAGTATGGTTCAATTTGTTGGCACAGCTGCAAATTAGTAGAGTTTCACTCCGATTGAATCAAACATTAAAGCAGGAAAAGCTTAGAGGGATACACTGATAGATAAATCAGAAATGCTATAGAATTTTTGATATTTTAAGAAGAAAACAATGGTTGGGATCTACTTGATCAACTATAAGTTCACACTATCTGTTATCACTTTATTTTGCTTGAAAATTTGATTCACATGCTACTTAATAATTAAAGGCACTTCATTCATCTCTTGGCCTTAAAGTAACCTATACCGACATTTTGTTCTCATGAACTGCATTAAATCTTTTACTTTTGTGCTTATTATTCACATGTGATAATTTCTTCCTGTATTTTGTCCATTTTCAATAGGTGCGAACTTTTCAATGTGAATCTTGACCAGTACGTAAAAACACTGATTTAACACACGGAGGTATGTTGAACTAAAACTTTTTCTTTTCTTTTCCACAGACATTTCTTTCACACAGGTCCATTAATTCATACAAAGTAGGCATTCAAGTTTCTCTAATTTATCAAGGTTCATTTCTGCTTCGTTTGGGTGGACTTTCTTCATGCTTCTTAAAACAGCTTTCTAGTACAAAAATTAAAATTTTTGTACTAAAAGCTGCTTTAAGAATCAATAAAAAAGCTGTCTTGAACGAAATCTTAATTTGATCAGGCCTTCCTCGATTTTATCTCAAGATTGACATATATTTATTCTATTAGGTGTCTTTTATTTAGATAAATTGTGTTTTTTTAATAACATGCTAATACAATGAAGTATATCATTATTGGATCTAGGTTCTCTGTATGAAGATCTGAGGAAGAATGAAGAGCAAACGTTAAACAAGTGGTTCCTCATTCTTAAAATGAAATATATCATTGATCTTTTGGAAGAAAATGAACTTTCAGGATGTAAATCTACTGGCACTCCCATTGTTGCTCAAACCACTACCAATGAAAAGAAATTTTGAAAATGTCAAGACTAGTTCAGAAACTGCTCTTTCTTACATTACTAAACTAAACATTTCCTTAATTGGAGTTTTGAATCAGTCTATTCAGGCTTCGTTTGAAACAACTTTCTTATTACTTTTTAAAACAATTTTTTAGTACAAAAAAGAAAATTTTGTACTAAAAAGTTGCTTTCAAAAGCAATAAAAAAACCGTTCCAAAGGAAGCCTCAATCTCCTCTACCTAAGCTTCATCCTTAATTACCTGCTCCTCCCTCCTCCCTTCGTAGATCCTTGGCCTCATGTTCTCTTCGAACTTCAGTGCATGGGATTATTTATTGATTTGGCGGTCATTTTCATTTCTGTTTTTCTATTATAGTGGTTGCAGTTTCAGTGTTGTGATATGCAAACTAACCTTATGGTTTTCATCCTTCCAAGCTCAGCACTCTACTAATTGCTTTTTGTATCTAATGAAGCCCCTCTTTATCACATGCCCTTTTATGAGTTCATTTAGGCTTCGTTTGAGACCGTTTTTATACAGTTTTCTACAGCAGTTTTTTTTACAAAAAATTCTTAAAAATAGTGAAAAAGCAATGACCTAAAGCTGTCCAAGGCTTCGTTTGGGACAGTTTTCTTACTGTTTTTTAGTATTAAAATCCCTTGAAAGCAGAGAAAAAACCATGGTCTAAAACTGTCTCAAGAAAACATTAAGACAATTTTCTTACTGTTTTATAAAGTAGTTTTTTAATATAAAAATTATAATTCAAAAATTTTTTGTACTAAAAAGTTGTTAAAGATAATATTAAGAAAAATATTTTAAACGAATCTTAAGACAGCTTTCTTAGTGGGCTTTCTAATACAAAAATTAAAATTTATGTACTATAAAGTTGTTTTAAGAAGCATGAAGAAAGCCATCCCAAACGAAGTCTAAGACTTCTTTTGAGATGTCTCTTTTAATGCTTCTTAAAGCAGTTTTTAAGTATTAAAATTTTCTGCTTCTTATAGTAACTTTTTGGTACAAATTTTTTTATTTTAAGTAGTAAGAAACCTGTTCCCAAGATTTGCTAGGTGTTTTATTTATATGACTATTAGCTGTATGTGTAAGCAAAATAATTAGAAATCTATTTTATGATGTATTAATATACAAATCTCATAAAGCTCTGAGATTGTTATTAGATTAATATCAAATTTAAATACTAAATTTTGTTATTAGTTCTCGCCGCGAATATTCCAGGGGGAAAAACCACGTAAAAACTCTGGTGTCTCTTATGAATGTTTCACCCCCTCACTTATCTGCTTGTGTGCTGGATCTTCGTACAATGCTAAGACGTTAAACCATATATTTCTCTACCGCCGCGAATATTCCAAGACGCAACAGTTCTATTCTTGAGATCACATGAAACCTAACATATTTGTTTGATACATTATTATAATTTATAAAATACATTAGATTATTGTTTTTATTTGTAAATTTTTAAAGTAAATTTTCTTTTCGCAAAATGACAAATTTTAGGAAGATTTCTTTTTATAAACTTTATTCATTTTTTTTTCAATCACATCTGAATTAAACTTTTCTTAAGTTCAAACGAAACGGACAATTGATTTGAAAATATCTGTTCAGAACATAAAAAATGGTAATTCCTAAAAACAAGGTTAAAACATGGCTCAACAGCTATTTTCAATCATGAGAAAAGATTTACATTTAATCTATTTCAATCATAGCTTTTAATCTAAAATAATTAAAAATATATTTTAATAAGATATTGAACAAAATATTCTATGAATTTCTTGATGGATAAAATTGTATAATCTATTAGGCTTCGTATAAGAAGTTTTTTTTTTTTTTTTAAATTTCGTTAAGAAATAGTGAGAAAGCGTCCCAAACGAAGCCTTAGGTTTCGTTTGGGACAGTTTTTTTTTCTGCTTACTAAAACAACTTTCTAGTGCAAAAATTTCTTAAATTAGAAGTCTTTGTACTAAAAAGCTGTTTTAGAAAGTAATAAGAAAGCTGTCCCAAACGAGAGATGTACGGATGCCAGACAGTCTGAAGACTAACCATAATACGCCACATCATCCGGTACACAATGGTACTGAGCACCGGTGCTAAGCAAAAAAGTGATGTTGCATGTTCTCATTAGTCTCCGGACACCGTCTAGCATCCGCATAGAATAATTTTTCCCCAAAAGAAGCCTTAGTTTAAAGATCAGGCTATTAATGAAATAATCTTGAGTTCGAAGTTTATATATATGATGTATGTGAGCTTGTATTTAATTTGCTGAAAAGTAAAAAAAAAAAAATACTATATTACCTTACTATAAACTAAAAAAATAAACATTAACAGAGAAAAACAAATTAAAAAAAAAAAAGCTTATATAACTACATCAAATCAAATTATTATATATTAAATTACAATGTCAACCCTTCAAAAATATTTTTCTTTCATAAATTGCTATATTCGCTTGCATTTGTTTCTGGAGATCGGAGACCAAAAGAGAGGTCCACTGACAGCTTCTTGACGCCTAGCAGAACAAACAGACTAAAGCCTCAACTAGGGGCTCTTCACGTGTCTGCTCGAAGAGCTCGTGATATCCACTCCTTGCAATCATAAAGATTGCGCTAATCTTGATGTAGATCTAATGGACATCGAGTTCATTCCAGCGTAAGCATTTCATCTCTTACACAGGACTCAGCATCCCTTACAGCAGCGATCTTGTTAAATTATTTAGGGTTTCTGTTTTTTATTGCAGAAGAGAGAGTGTCACGGGCGTGAAGAAGAGCAGCCCGTGACTGCCAAGTGCCAATGCTGAACGTTCGTATTTTTCCCATCGCAGCTTTTGGACAACGCGCGTCGACGAGCACTTCAAGATCGAGTTGTAGCTAAAGGGTGCTTGTTTTATGCTAGCAGAGGGTATTGAATAATATAAAGTTTCGTTTGGAAAAGCTGTTTTAGAAAGCTGTCCGAAACGTGATCGAACTGCACAAATTAAGTTGTTTTCGTTTTCCTAAGAAAACTAATATTGATTATTTATGTAAAAATTAATATGATTTGTTTTCTTTTTTTTTTTGGGGGAGAGGAGAGAGAGAAAGCGAGAGAGAGAGAGAGAGAGAGAGAGTCACGGGTGTGAAGAAAAGCAGCCCGTGACTGTCAATGCTGAACGCTAGTATTTTTCCCATCGCAGCTTTTCGACAACGTCGAGCACTTTGAGATCGAGTTGTAACTAATGGAGACAAGAAGGTGCTTGTTTTATGCTAGTAGAGGCCTAGAGGGTATTGAATAGTATAAAGTTTCGTTTGGGAAAGCTGTTTTAGAAAGCTGTCCCAAACGAAGCAAATGCGATCAAACTGCACAAATTAAGTTGTTTTTAAGTAGAATAATATTGATTATTTATATAAAAATTAATATGATTTGTTTTCTTTTTTAATTAGTGGAATGATATTAGAAATAATGGTGTTATATGGTGTTTGACGTCTTGGATGAGAAAAATAAAAGATTATGTTAGGCTTTCTTTGGGTTTGGGACGACTCTTACTATTTCTTAAATCAGCTCTTTAGTAGAAAAATAATAATTTTTGTACTAAAAAGTTGTTTTAAGGAGTAAGAAAGCTGTTCCAAATGAAGTCTTAGATGGCTGACAATCAGCATAAAATTTATCAAAAAATTATTACACCGGTCTTTTAGTAAATTAACTAAATATTAGACTTTTTATATTATGGGTATGATTTTTTTTTTAATTAATATGTAGTATATGTCAGTAGGTCTTTTAGTTGTTGTGTGGGATATCTCATGAAAGAGAGAATTGTTTTTTTTTTTAGGTGTTTATGGGGGTTGTGAAGCTTGTTATAACGACAAGTTTAATTAGGCATCACAGACATTTGATAACAGCTAATTCATGACATAATTGTTTTTGGCTCATCATTTAGTAGTTTTAGAATGGCATTGAATTTTTTAGGCCTAGAATGATAGATGTTAAAAAATAAAGATGTTTTCATGCACAACTATGGATCTCGGATTATAAGAGTATGAGTTGCTAACTTGACCTTCTATTAAAGTGATGTAGAATGTTGAAGAGGCGGTAATGGATGGGAGGTGTTTAGATGGTTATGTTGTGGCTGAATGATGCTAATTAGGCATTATCCCAATGGCTTTAGTTGGATGGTGATGGTGGTTAGGCAATGACAATCTGATGGTAATAATTAGTGGCGGCGATCTATCGAGAATGATTACATGATGGTGTTTGATGGATGTGCTCTAATGGTGGTGGTAAGACAATAGAGGCCGAGTAGTGGTGGTCAATTGGTGGTTGAGCGGTGGTGGTTTGAAGGAAATAGAGATGAAATTTTGATGGTCGTTGAGGGCTAGTGATTCAATAACAGAGGTTGGTTTGTGGTAGTGTAAGGGAAATAATTTGACAAAGGTGGTTCGATAATGAACGATAGGCGATGGTGGTAGTTGGGTAGTGGCCTTCTTATGGTGGGCGTTCAATAGTGGTGCTATAACAGAGGTGGTTATGCGTTGATTGTCTAACAATAATGATCTGATGTAGTGGTCCAAAGTTGGAGGTCAGGCAAGTCGGTCTAACAATGAGGGTTAGGTGACAGTGGCCTAATTGTGGTGTTTTGCTGTCTTCCAACGATGAAGGACAAGTGTCATCAGTCCAACAGGACAAAGTTTGCTTGACAACATGGTTCAGTGGTGGTGGTTCAACAATAGAGGTCTGTTGGTGGTAGTTAGGTGAAGCAAGTTTAGCAATGTAGATAGAGCAATGGCAATCCAATGATGTTGATTGAGTGGCGGGGTCCGATGGCGGTGATTAGAGACATCAATTTGATGGAGATCTAATGATCGAGTTAAAGTGACGGTGGTAAGGCAGAGCTTTAGAATTCTTGAAGCCTTTGAGCTCTCTCCAATTCCAACAAAGAACCTATTGATATAAATCCTAAATAATACTCTCTCACTAAACAATAATCAGCCCACACACTTAAATACTTAATATAATGTTCTCTAGCAATAGTGTGACCCACCATATGAAAGCGGCGTACCATAAACTCAGCTAATAATCTCTCTTCGAATAAGGCTAGCTCACTGTCACGAGATACAGTGATGGAGGAATGGAATTTTCTTTTATTATTTTTAGTTGGATTTCATCATCATCATCATCCATTCGTTCGATTGTCCTTCATCGCCCCCACCAAAAGAAATCATGGAACCCCCTCCCTCCCCTCCCTTCTCCTCCTCCATTGTCATGGCCAACCAACGTCCCGAACAACTCTCTCAAACACCACCACCGACACATGAAACCTGCGAGCTCCAAGCTTGCTCCATTTACTACTCCAAGCCCCCCGCAGCCTTCCGCCGCCTACTCCATCCATTGCCTCCGCCGCCAACCCACATTCTCCGGGATATCTCCCTGACCGTCCGCTCTGGCGAACTCCTCGCCGTCGTGGGCCCAAGCGGCGCCGGAAAGTCAACTCTGCTGGACATCCTAGCGGCCCGCACTGCCCCCACCTCTGGCCACCTCCTCTTCAACTCCTCCCCTCTGCACCCTACCTCTTTCCGCCGTCTCTCCGCCCACCTCCCCCAACACGACCACCCTCTCCCGTTCCTCACCGTCTCCGAAACCTTCCACCTCTCCGCCCGTCTCCTACTTCCTCCTCCCACCGCCGCGGAAGCAGCCTCGTCCCTCCTGAACAACCTCCGGCTTTCCCACGTCTCCCATTCCCTCCTCCCCGGCTCCCTCTCCGGCGGCGAACTCCGCCGCGTATCGCTAGGCCTCAACCTCCTCCGCAACCCCTCCGTCCTCATCCTCGACGAACCCACCTCCGGCCTCGATAGCGCCTCAGCCCTCCTCGTTATCAGCTCCCTCCGCCGTGCCGCCGCCACCAACCGCCGCCCCGCCATCGTTCTCTCCATCCACCAACCCTCATCACAACTCCTCTCCTCGTTCGATTCCTTCCTCCTCCTCTCGTGCGGCACCGTCCTCCACCACGGCAACCTCTCCTCTCTCTCCTCCTTCCTCTCCTCCTTCGGCTTTCCTCTTCCCGAACACCTCAATCCCCTCGAACTCGCTCTCGAAGTCCTCCCTTCTCTTCCCACCCCCTCCCCGCCTCCGCCACCTCCCCGCCGTGTCCCCAACGCCGGAAAACTCATCCCCATCCCTTACCCAAGCCCTCAATCCCGCGAAATCGACGTCCTGCACCTCCGCTTCTGGAAAGTAATCTACCGCTCAAAACAGCTTCTTTTAACCAACACCCTCGAAGCTCTCCTCGTCGGCTTCCTCCTCGGCACTATCTACATCGGCGTTAACTACGACGAACAAGGAATGAAGAAACGGCTCGGCTTCTTCGCCTTCACACTAACATTCCTCCTCTCCACAACCACTGAAACCCTCCCCATCTTCGTCTCAGAACGTTCCATTATCCTCCGCGAAGTTTCCGCCGGCGTTTACCGCCTCTCCTCCCACCTCATAGCTAACACTCTCGTCTTCCTCCCTTACCTCTTCGTCATCTCCGTTCTCTACGCCTGCAGCGTCTACTTCCTCGTCGGTCTCTGCTCCACCTGGACAGCCTTCGTTTTCTTCGTGCTGATAGTGTGGGCGGTCGTGTTAGCGGCAAACTCATTCGTCTTGTTTGTCAGCGCCGTGGCACCGGATTACATCGCCGGAACTTCGGTGGTGACGGTGGCGCTTGCCGGGTTTTTCCTGTTTTCCGGCTACTTTTTGAGGAAGGAGAGAATGCCGGAGTACTGGGTGTTCATGCATTACATGAGTCCCTACAGATACGCGCTTGACGCGATGCTGGAGAATGAATACGGGTGTGAAGCGGAGCGGTGCTTTGAGTGGGAAGGGGAGCCGAGCGGAAGCAAGGAGAGAGAGTGTAAGATGAGGGGAAGGGACGTGCTGAGAGAGAGGGGGTTGAGGGAGGAAGGGAAGTGGGTCGGGTTGCAGGTGCTTTTCGGGTTCTTCGTGTTTTATCGGGTGCTGTACTTGCTTGTGCTACTAAGACGGGCCGTCAGGTCTAAGAGATAGGTGCTTAACTGAATATGTGGAGTTTCTTTTTTTTTTTTTTTTTTGAAATTTTGAGAATGTTTATTTTTTTGACTTTAAATGTGTATTTTCTTTAATATTTTTTTTTTCAACCATTGAGATAATGAGATGATTATTCACTTCATTTAATTTTGTTTCTAATTATTGTTCATGAGGTTTAAATTTTTTTAAATGGAAGAAATAAATTATTATTTTTAAATATTTTGATATATTTTATATTAAAATAAGGCTAATTTTATTATATATATGTCATTAATTTTATGTTCTATATGGTATATATTAGTATAGCCAAATGATTAGACTATAGTTAAATTATTAGATAAATAATTTTCTGTGCATATCTTATGTGTAGCATTGTATTTCTTTGTAGCTCTTTTTGTAGTCCTCAAAATTCTATAATAAGGGATGATGAATACTGTAATGTTTAAGGGGCAAGCAATTTTTTCAGAATAAATTTTAAGGGATCTTTTGGATTAGTGAATTTTTTATTTGTTTGAGATCTCCAGTCTTTCTCAGCACTCACTTTCCATAGCCTGTTCTCGCCAACAGGTTTCACCGCTGTCTGGGTGGACATGCTAATAATTCTCGCCAATAGGTTCCTCCGCTGTCTGGGTGGACATGTTAAATTTGGACTCAACAGATTGTGTAGGGGTGTCAATTCGGGTCAACGGGTTGGGTTCTGGCGAACCCGGAACTGACCCGGCACTATTCGGGTCAACCCGAACCAATTTTCTAAACATGTCAGGTTTCTGGACTCGAACCCGACCTAATTCGGGTCCGGGTCAACCCGAACCGACACAAACGACCCGGGGTTGACCCAAAATTGCTAATTTTCAGGTCAAAAATTGGGTCATTCTCGGATTTTCGAGTAAAAAATAGGTCAATCTCGGATTTTTTGGGTCAAAAATGAGTTTTCGTGTAAAGAATTGACACCCCTAAGATTGTGTGTGAGTTTTTTTATTAAAATTGATCAAAATTTCCAAAAAGATTTATGTGAGAGTAGTTTGATACAATCATTTAATATGATTGGTCAAATTGAGTAAGCTTGGGTCATGTGTTCAAGACCTAATTTGTTGAGATGCGTGTGAATTTGTAATTAAATTTTCTCAAAAGCTCTAAAAATAATAATGTAAGTATAATCATAAATAATTATTTGATTTGATTGATAAAACAATCATTTGATTTGATTTAATAAATATAAATTAAATATCATTTTGAGGAGTTATTACGTGTGGAGTCCGGACATAATTTTATGCCCGAACATCGCACAGAATAATTTCTCCACTTTGTGAGTTTAGCTATCTAATTTCATTAGGCATATCATTGTAATTAAGAATGCTTGCTCATATAATTTATTTTTAAAAGCTAAATTTAAGTCAAAGATATAATGCCTAATGAAGTAAAAACACACAAATAAATAAATATTTAATTTCCTCTACAATTTTTTTTTACTAATTTTAGATACTGACACAGCTAAATACCTCAAATTAAAGATTAAATTAAATTAAATTATAAATACACATAAAATATTTCAAATCCCTCATATTTTAAATGAAAATATATACTGTAATTCTATGATATATCTTCCTCTTATAAGAAGTTATATAAAGATTTGTTCAACATGAATTATAAGCTATAATCATTTATTCTATCATTTTATGCAAAGAAGAGCCACTTTGGTTGGTTGGTTATTTGGATTATAGGTATTTATTTAATCTTTTTGGATTATTTGATTTAAAACCTATTTAATTTAAAATTAATTTTCAAATTAGATTGAATCTAACAAAAATTTATTTTGATTAGTTTGGTTTTATTTTGGATGAACTAAAATATGATTTAACTTTGATAAAGTGCATTTTTAATCTATTTGAATATTCTCAATATTATTATAACTTTAAGTAAAAAGAGTTTCAACCATAATAAGTAATTTCAAATTTAAGAAATCATTAAAGATATAAAGCCTCATCGAGTGATCCACTAAAAATTTCATATTACAACATCTCTAGTAATTTGTATGATTAAATGGAATTTGTTATAAGTGATTTTATTTGGCTAAGTATTTTTAACTATACTAATATTCTAACATTTCAAACTCTTTGCATGAGCTTTAGTCAGAATTAGGAGTGTCAATTTTTGACACGACCCGAATCCGACCTGAAAAAATCCAGGTTCAGGTCAACCCGAACCCGAAACAGGTCGGGTTCGAGTTCAACAAATCAACCCGTTTTAAAAATCGGGTCGGATTCGGGTTGACCCAGTAACCCGAAATTAACCCGAAAGTGACACTAAAACTCATATTTGATCCGAAAACCCGAGATTGACCCGTTTTTACCCGAAAATCGAAGATTGTCCCGATTTTGACCCGAAAACTAGCAATTTTGTGTCAACCCCGGGTCATTCGTGTCGGGTCGGGTTCGGGTCCAGAAACCTGACCTATTTTTTAAAATGGGTCGGGTTCGGGTTGATCCGAATAGTGCCGTGTCAGTTCCGGGTTCGACCTGAACCCGACCCGTTGACCCGAATTGACACCCCTAGTCGGAATAGGGGGTTATCAGATGTCATTGTGTGCATAAATCAAAAGGCATGGTGGATTGGAGACATTGGATGTCGGACGTTATTTCTGATTATCGAGTCGCTTTGATCGTATCCGGCACATGAAAAGTGTGTTAGACACGTGCAAGCCATATTTGCTAGGTGTCCTTTTCTAACACTAGTACCTCCTTATGAAGGGGTGTCTTTGCTAAAATTTAATTTTGATATATGAGATAAATAATATATATGTTGAATTTTTTTTTTTCACTCGTCAATTCATAGACATTGTTATTTTATAATTAAAAATTAGTATAATTTATTTTTTACTTAATTTATTGTATACAACATGAAATATTTATCCCACTATGTGGGGTTGCTACGTGAATCTTTTTTCTCCATTGTATCCTATTAAGAGTCAAATTCTTATTTAAATCTAATATAGAAAGTTCATTTATAATATTTCTCTCTCTCTCTCCAAAAATTAAATCCTTAATTCTATGACCTTGATAAAAAGGCCTCATTCTCATATCATAAAAGGCTGGCACAAACTGGGCCGAAGCCTGCTTAAGCACAGTTGAATTAAAAGACACGTTGCAGCCCACTAAGGTTTTTAAATCCGATATAAATTTTGAATCGTCAACAGCATATAATAAAAATTAAAGTTTCCAGAAGCTGAGAAGCTTTATGTTCAATTTTATTTTAATTTTATATAAAAAATTATTAATTAAATAATTTTTGTGCATCCGAACGCGTTCGGAGGCTAATCTGGACGCAACATGTCACCCAATGGCGCATTCGGATTGGCATTCGGACACTGCACGTAATAATTTTTCTTGGTTCACAAGCGATTTGTCATGTTTGATTGCTCAAAGAATCATAGACTTCTACGCCTTTCTGCTTTTGAGGGCCACACTTGTGGTTTTCCATTGCTTAGTTTTTTTACATCAAATATGGCCCATAGTCCCTCTACCAATTTTTTTTTTTAACAAAAACTTATATTATATTAATACCCAAAAGGATTACAACAGCAAAGAAACAAAAGTACAAGAGAAGAAAGAGCAGATGCCAAGGACAAATAAGAAATAACATGGGAAAACCAATCCCCGGGGCTCAGTATTTGGCCGAGACTACCAGCTTCCCAAAAAACCACGCTCAGATCGTCCAATTTGGTGAAGAAGCAAACGAGAAACAGCCATCCCAACCGAGTAGAGGATCTCCACCAAAGGTTGCCAAGAAATATGCCAACTGAGAAACGTGCCCCAGCCACATCATTGCCCGGCTAATAAAAAATAAAAATTGGAGAGCACCAAAATACAATAAAAAAGTAACAAGAACAACCAACCAAAAAGACACCATGAAGTAGGCAAGAAGCAAAAACCCAACACCACCCACAGAAATTATCTTCCATGTCTGCCCCTTCCACGAGCCCTTCCACGAGAAGTACTAGAAACAACCTTAGTGTCCCGCAACAATGCAAAAGAGTTCCCTAGATCCTCAACCCCATTAGACTCAAAGGAGGAAATAGAATCAGAATCATCAGACGACCCCTGAAGCCAATCAATATGCACACGCAAATCCAACCCAGAGTTGTCACCCACGTGATAAACCAAGTCTTGAGGGTCAATAATATTAACTGGCACATCCACAAATGGGCTATGAATTAAACCGACATCCACAGGGGTAGACACACTCCCAACCCCATCCAAATTATCATTAATAGTAACAGACCCAATCGGATCATCCACAACCACAGGGGTCATAGAGTAACTAGCTAAAGTGGTCGGGGCAGACAACACCGACACCAAGGGACCATAATTAAGAGCACAACCCGAATTAGCAACAACATTGTTACAAGCCCTAGGGGATACATCAGAAGGTAATACCCCAGCTACATCAGCAACAGCCTCAACAACAGAAACAATAGTCCCTTTACCAATATATGCACGTAACTTATCATTTATAGATGTCTTAATATCAGCCTCCTTTTTTCTCATGAGAATGACCACATTGACCATCTGAAATCACTAGACTTATGATGTCCACTGTCTGTCTTCATATACCTCCTGTCAATTTCAACTTAAACGAGTTTGTTGGTCAACCCAAACTCGACCCACTTTTTCAAACGGGTCGAATCCGGGAACCCGAACCCGACCCGTTTTGAAATCGGGTCGAGTCCAACCTGGATTTTCTGGGTCGGGTCCAACCTAGATTTTTCGGGTCGGATTTTCGTTTCGTGTCAAATATTGACACCCCTAATCTCATCCATCATCTACGAACAACTTGGTACCACAGTCTCCCCTTCCATTATAAAAATAATCATAACGACTTCCTTAGGTGACTCATACTCCCAACATTCACTATTGTCCATCATCTAACCCTCATCATCGACCAATGTCCGTCAGCGTTGGACGCACATCATCATATGACACTTGTTGTCAACATCGAATCTTTATTAAAAAACCTAAAATCATAAATATTTTCCTCTATTATTGTACATATCGTTACATATATGCAATAATGCTGATTAATTATTAATGGATGGTTTTAGCAAAACCATCGTATAGAGCCGAATGTTGAAAGCCTGAAGGCATATTTTGATGCTATATTGCATGTGCACTCATTCAAAGCCTTCACATGCTGATTTCTTCTATTTTATACATAGCATCATTGATAGCAATAATACTTAAACCTTTAAATTAAATAGTCAATAAGGCTCTCAAGTTCGTCGTTCGCGAACACACATGTTCGTCTTGATAAAAAGCTCGTATTCGACTTGTTAGTTAATTGAGCGAGCCGAACATAAACAAATACATTGAACTCGAATTTTAAATGAGCCAAACACGAGCACAAGCTCTGTCCAAACGTGCTCGGACGACTTGATAGGCTCAAATTTAAGATTAAATGGTTATTATAATCATAAATTTTAATTAAAAATGATTTTTTACTTATTTATTTTGTTTTTATGAGTTATTTAAGAAATGTTGAACTTAATATTTTAAATTTAAATTAAATAATTAATATAATTGCACTAGGTTTAATTTGCTTATATGGAAGCAAATATGATAATATTTTAAATAAAAATTTATTATCAGAATCTTTGTATTTTTCATGACTTCTTCTCTTCAGCAAAACTAACTATTTCACCACATTATAAGAAATTTCATGGCCCATTGTTTTGTTCAAAATAAATGTTTATTTGCAAAACTTATAAGTATAAAATAGATGTGAATTAATAAATTTATTTTAAAAATCAGATCTAAACCTTCAATTTTCTTTGAACAAAAAAAGAACAAGTATTTTATGAAGATATTTTAATATATTTTATATCAAAATTAAAATCTTTTTATTATATATAATTTTAATTTTACATGCAAATATTATCCCTCAATAGAATTAAATCATTAGGCTGTATGATTAAATTATTAAAAAAAATAGAATTAAACTATTAGATAAATTAATAGATAATTGAATTATCAGATAAATATAACTAAATTATTAAGAAATATAAATAATTTAATCATATTAAAAAATAATATATAATATTAAAATTAAATTCATGAATGATAAAAATAAAATGTATTAGAATATTTTGATATTATTTATTTCATTAAAAATGCTTTGCTTTAATACAATTTTTTTAAATAGTAATAGAGATTCATAGTAGGAGTAGATTTTTTCTTCATATTATAAATTTGAGAAATATATTTAAATTTATCTATTTTATATATGTTGAAATTATCTTAGTTTGAAAATTTCAACAAATCAACTAATGCCACGTCTCACTATTAATCAAATGATTAGAGAGAACTCTTTAATGTAAGTTGACTTACCCCACTGGGCTTAACTGGGTTGGTGAGCGAGCTTGATCGGGAACCCCCAACACCTACCTTCGATTCATCTCCCATGCGATACGACCCCTTCACTGGAGAGAAAAGAAAGTGTGGGTCCGGCACATGTCGGGTTGGTTTCCGTTAGATCAGCCAAGAGATTAGGTACATCGTCATGCACCTCCTAAGGGGGTGGCAACGAGCAAATGAGCAATTACCCCCGTTCCCCCATTGATCATTAAAATATGTTATATAATTTTTTTTTAAAAAAAATATAGCCATAGGCTCTAATCTATCTCATCGAGTTGTGCTATTAAGTAACTCTACTTGTCTCTTAAATCCCCTTTATTTTATAATTTAGAATTAAAATATTTGTAAGAAATTGAAATGAGACAAAGAATTGGAATGTTAAAAGAGAAATTACAAACATATAGGTGTCGTGGTCTTAAAGAGAACAATGGAGGAATTTTGGATTTGCTATTAATATTTTGTTGACTTTCAAATAGTACAATTTAGGATGTTTAAGATTATAAAACTCAAAATTTTAATTATTAAAAAAATTGTCACAAACATATATTCTTTCAAATACACCAATGATCCCATCCCATGCGGCCACTTTCATCGAGTTCTTTCCTTGCAATCTCCCATCCAAGCTTCCCCTATTTTGAATAGTGACACATTCGTAAATTGGTTTGATTATACGTTTGAATATTCTTCAAACCCAGTTCAAATTCAATTTGAACTTGAGTTTGAAGTCTAGTTCAAATCAAGTTTGATTTTTGGTTTGAATCTACGTACAAAGTTTAAATATGGTTCAAATTCGAACTTCCTCAAACCTTTTTCAAGTACTTTGAATTCAAAAATAAGTCTGGAAATATAAGAAGTTATCCCTCATTGATAATAATTTAGTCTAAAGTGAACTTTTAAGCATATTTCTCCAAGAAAATAAATAGTGAATATATTTATCCTAATTAGATATACCATAATACATATAAAATCAAAATTTTCAATATAAATCTTATTGGAAAATCTACTTCAAATATAAAAGATGTATCGGTGTATGCTACTAATTTGACCAAAAGAGTAAACATTAATTTTTATCATTTTATTTTAATTACCAATATTAAATGACAATCAAGTAAAAAAGTTAATAAGACAGATTTTTTATGTTAATCCCACAAGAAAAAACAAATTTTAATTGAGCTACTTCTATTATAAAGTGAGTTATAGAATATCATCCTTCTCCAAAAAGAATGTGTTAAAGAGTTGTGAGTACATAGACATTTGCATTGCAAAATGTTGCTTGACATTATTGATATCGACAATGACAGCTTTTATGAAAAACTATAGTTGTTTGGCATATTTAGAGGTAGTGGCAATGTAAGCTATAGTTGTTTGACAAAGGGTGAGATTTATGGCATATTTAGGGTTCGTTTGAGAAGATTTTTTTACTGCTTCTTAAAGCAGCTTTCTGGCACAAAGATTAAAATTTTTATACTAGAAAGCTGCTTTAAGAAGCAGTAAGAAAGCTGTCTCAAACGAAGCCTTGGAGGGAGTGGCAATGCAAACTGATGGCTTTTGTAAGTGTGATGGGTTGAGTAGGCAAGCATGCAAATGGGGTTTTAACTAATGGTCATTGTAGTATATTCTTAAGATTTCTTAGAAGATCAAGGCTACTATTAGGATTGAAAAAGAGAATTCTCAAATGAATTAAATAAGTGTATACTTATAATTTTCATAAGAAGGCATTTAGGTCTTTATTCATAATACTTCTTATATGTATTATTCACAAGTGATATAGATCGTATACTCTCATGATCAAATAATATTGCTCTTGGGCTAACCTAAATGGAACACTGAATTTTGGTTTATCCAAGCAGAGTGACAGTTTAGTTATGTTGATTCGGTATGATGACAATCAATATCAATATTTATAATTAAATATCTAAATATGTTATATTATATGACTTGATCTCATGAATGCATTGGAGGTAAAGGATCATGGTTTATATTATTGGATTTAAGAAAATATTTTTGAGAATGTTTTGATTATAAATAGAGCTTAAGCAAGTGATGATTATATCCCACCAATTTTTTTATAGACAAATTTTTTTAGAGAAATGTTTTGAATAATGTTGTAATTATAAGAGAAGAATTTCATATATGAGTACTAGATCAACATGCCCATCTAGCCCGCCTTGAATGAACTAAGTAGAGATCTCTTAAATATACAATCATGAATTGACAGTGCTTAGATAACTATGAAGTCAATCAACTGTCTTAATAAACTTTATTATTCTCTTAAACAAACTCCAGAGTTATGATTCCTTTAAGAAGAGACATCTTTCTAAATAACATGAATAATTAGCCACCAAATAGCTAGAAATTCTTGGTATTATATCACATCTATTGACAAGGTCAAGGTAGAGGTCATTCATAAAGACTCCAATGATTATGAGGATCCAAAGAACCTCAAAGTAGTTGATAAGACAAATGCTATAGTTATATCATAAAAATATTTTGATATGGTGTCTAAATCTTATCTAAGAAAGTAATTGTTAATTATGCTAATCCCTATGTTAAATGCAATATGTGTCTTCTCAATGGTTTGCTTCTTGGTGCATCAGTAAATAAGGTATTCCTTTTCTATCTTTATTAACTTTTTAAATAAAGATTCTAAAAAATTACAGTATTTTATATCATGATTTTGCTCCTTGTGGTAGAGATATAACTTTTATTTGTCTTGAATTAATTAAATTCTTCATCGCATTCAACCATTTGAGGATAGGCTCCTCAAAGACTTCAATTATAAAAGTCAAATTATTGATGATATTCTGTGTAGATAAAGACAATATAACAATAAGAGAAATAAGCAGAATGATTTAGATTAGTTCGATCTTTTGGTCTACATACATGGCACGATGAGCTAATATAATATGTTTACACTCTTAGAAGATTCTAATATAAGAACTAAATATGTTGTTAATACAATAAGTTTACGAGAAGTATTTATATGTTTGCGTAAGGGCGTCCTAGTGTATGAATATTGAAGCACACCCCTTTAAGAGATTCATCTACTATCATATCTTGTGGTATCTATTTCTAAAAGAAGAATGTAAGATTAATTGAATAAAATAGAAAATCTTACTTCAAAAACATTCATCTCTTGATGTTGAAAAATAATATATTGGTATAAAGTGTCAACATATGTCCAATTCATTTTTAGAGTATATCATATTCCTTCAATGAGTTGTAATGTTTTAAGAGTCTTAAATGCAATTAAAGATAATGTTCTAGATTATTTTGAGAGGATTTATCATGGTGTATATCACTCGAGTGACTTTAAACTCCCAAGATAATTTTTTATGAAGAGTTCTTGAGAGCTTTCCTAAATGCTTTTGCTTTAGAGGTTGAAATATCTTATGATTAATGAATTTGACCTTCGCTTTTCATGCGTATAATTGTGATGTATTTTTACACTTAACTGAATTTTAAAGAGTAAAATAGCCCTTTAAGGTGCCCCTTTGCATCGAGAAACTATTTTAAAAATATAATACTTAGATGGCATCATATTTATCCAAGAGTGAGATTAGTTGCCTTAAGTCTTGAGGCATCATTGAGATATGAAACAGAAAAGCTTAAGGGGGTGCAATCTTATGTTATCAAATTTTACTTATGTTTGTGTGTGTGAGGTTATATTGCTGTTGGAGTCATCCAAATATTGCTACGACTAAGGGGATGGAAGACTTGGCTTTGTCAATCCATGGTGGCTCCTTAAGGCTTATAAGAATACTAAGTTTCTTCTTAAGGCGAGCCTTGTTAGTGGCATGGATAAAAAAAATGAGACAAAGAAATTTGGATTGACAAATGGAGCTTAGCTTGATGAGTAAATTAGGATTAGTTAAGGTTGATTGGGCTCAACGAAGGGAGTTAACTCTACATTAGATCTCAATTAAGACCAAATTAAATAAAAGAAATCACCTTGAGTAAAATAGGATCAAACAAAAGAAACAATGACCAACTTGGGCCAGCCATAAGAAGTAACTAAATCAAATTAACTTAAAACTATAAATATTCACTACCAAAAAATAGGACTATCGCAACACAAAATTAAACATTTTAAGATGATTTTGACTGCACTAATTTTCTTGTAGCGGTTTTAAAACATCGCAACTCATGCTGTGATTGCAATGCATTGCAATGACATTCTGCGGCGGTTTCTTGACCGTTGGAAAAGATATAATGAAGTGCTAGTAATCACAACGGTTTTAACCACCACAACATCACATAATTGTAGCAGTCATAACCACCACTATTAGCTAAAAAATGATTCACATAATTGTAGAGGATTAAACTACCACAAATCTGTACTGTTGTGGCAGTTAAAACCGTCACAAAAGTCCAATTTTTTTTTTAAAAAAATCGAGTTCATAACATATAACTCATTCAATACCATAAGAGGTGACAAAATATCACAAAATGAATTAATAGCAATCAAATTTATGCTTTTGTAATCACTACAAGAAAAAAAAAAGGCTTGTGTAATCACTACAAGAAAACAATTGCTAATTTATGCTTTTGTAATCACTACATGAAAAAAAAAAAGAGAATAAATTAAGTCTTTTTTTTGGGGACATTTAGGCCATTTAAGGCAAACTCACACACACAACGCATACACATAGGCTCGAACCCTGAACCTCTTAGTTGGAAGCCAAAGCTCTCAACCAATAGGCCAAGGAGAGTTGTGTAATAAATTAAGTCTGCGCCTAAAGTAATTCAGGGAGTTACACGTAGCATAACATTTGATGAAATACTACCTCATGCTTAAAGGCTCTAAATAGCATTCCAACTTAAGTACCAATTCAACTTTTCAAAAAACACCTTAGAAAATAATTAATCACTTAGACAAAAAAATCACCTGAAATCAAAATTTTATTACCTTTTATGAACTATTAGTGCTATGAAAATAAACTAAGCTATTACAAAAGCAACACCTAAGAGAGAGGCATCCTAAGCAAAATTATGTCAAAATAGAAAATTGCAATTTTTTTCCATTGTTTTGGCACAGCACTTCAAGTGAAACTTTTTAAGTAATTGATACGTCAAAAAGAGAAGAGCATTCATCATTCATATTTGATAATCTACAATATCAAAACTTTGAGCAGTATTCCCAAAAAGTAGACTTTTATACCAAGATTCATTTTAAAACCATTTATTACAAACATGATTTATCATCAAAACGTCATTCTCTTTCTCCAATAATATTATCTTTCAAAAGAAGTTTCATTGCCACCCTATCAATTATAAGAAGATTGTAAAATATTAGTATTCAAAGAACTAACATTCAAATTAGAATGCGAAATTTTACATACCATTTGTTAGCTTGCTTGAGGTGGATGATGCATTCGAAATTGTAGCATGAATTCCCTCATTTCAGTACGTAATGAGTTGATCTTCTCTATGAGATTTACTATTTCACTTAAATTGTTTCCACCGCTACTCCTGCCCTCGTTCGGGCTATAAGAAAATTATGGTGTATGAGTGACATCAAACCCTTGGATTCTGTCTCTGCCTGGGTGTTAAACACCCTTTTGTTAGCCTCCACATTCCCATCCCTTGGTGTCAGCCCATCCTTAGCCAAAAGCTTGCAAGCTTGTATCTATGCTATAATAAATATAGTTAACTTTTGTTTTAAAAAACAAAGAATAATAGCAAATTAAGTATCTTCATATGACCATGTGTCATCTTTGTGTAGTATGTTAATTCTCCATAGTATTAATCTATCCTTGATAATCTATAACGACAAATTTGATCGTTAAGTAATTAGTTAATAAATGTGATTATAAAATTTATATAAATCTAAATATATATCATCTCTTGTTGCCTGCGAATAGAACTCACAAGACCCATAGTGTGAGACAAATCTGTTTCTTTACATTTGCAACATTTATGGTGTCCCTCTCATGTCACATATGAATCTAACTCCATGTTGATTTGTAAAAAATATATAATTAAATATAATGATGTTACTAACCTTATCTTTTGGTTGTGAACACTTGGTTACTAGCTGACACTAATGTGCTGCATCAACACTAGCTGGACTAGACTCCATAATTTCCTTGATAGGTCAGCTATCCTAGTGCTCAACCTTTAAAATTATGTTTACAGTGGATAACTTCATTTAGATGTTTTTGTTGAAAGCTTGATAGACAGATACACCTTCTTAAGAATGTTGAGGGATGCTGACAATCACAGTGTTATCTTCAATAAATTTTTTTCTAACAGCTTTTCACAGTTCAACAATTATATCTAAAATGAATTTTATAGATCTGTTTTAATCATCACTGATTAGAATAAAGAGAGAGATTCTTATGTTAAAGAGTAAAAAAATAAGAAATATTAAATTTCTCTTTTGTATTGTTCTCTTCTATAGCTTTGTTTCTTGATATAATCAATTCAAGATATGTAAACATACTACTTTCTTAAACCAATACGTAATAAATAATAATTATTAATTTCACATCCACTTCAATTACTTATCATATATTTAGTATTTGTTATGTAAATTTAGAAAGTTTTATCTATTTTTAAAATTTTCATTTTAGAAAACATCTTAACTTGATAGTTTACTACCACTTGGTGTTATCATTCACATTTTTGGTCTTTTGATGTATCATTTACACATATCTCTGTTATATTTAGTATTTAAAATATTGCTAAATTATTTCAACACAAATATAAAAATATATGAATTATATCATATTCTAATTCAAACTTTCATTTCCAGATTTATTAGCCAATAATATTATAAATGATTCACATTAAATGACAATAACAATTTCTATGCTGTGAAAATCATATTTCTTTAAAAAATAGAAGCTAAAATAAATCAACCGACAAAGGATTTTATTGCTATATTTGACATATTTGTACACATAGAAAACTCATTCTATTTTTACTATTTTAGAACCAATTCAATACTCATAAAATATTTTAAGAATAGCCCAATTAGGGGTGTCAATTTTTTACCTGATCCGGAAAAATCCGGGTTCAGGTTGACTCGTTTAGCAAACGGGTCGGGTTCGGGATCATATTTTTGACCCATTTCAAAAAACGGGCCGGGTTCGGGTTGACCCGGAAACCCAAAATCAAATCGATAATGATCCGAAAGTCTGACATGGACTCCGCTGCCAGCCTGCTGCGTGCTTGCGAATCGCGAAACCGGACTTCGCCTGCAAGGTTGCAGTCACACGGCTCACACTCGTTGTCCCTGACTCGCCGATCGCAGTCTTGCGGACCACAGACGACTCCGTCGGCCCGCACTCGTTGTCGCTGACTCATGGAACCTCACGGCCGCACCGAACGGTTCCGCTGCTGCACTCTCGAGATCCACCTGCGCATGCGATCCTGCACTTGCGGGTTCTACCGCTGCCGCTCCCAGGCGCGCTCGAGACTCGGATTGGCCCAGGCGCGCTCAGCTCGCGCTGCTTCAGCGGTTTAGCCAAATTCGGGTCGTGTCGGGTCAACCCGGTAACCCGCGCGAGGTCGTGTCCGGGTTGAAATGTCCAACCCGTTTGCAAAAATGCGTTGGGTTCGGGTTGACCCGTTTAGATACAGGTCAGCTCAAGTTCGACCTGAACTCGACCCGTCGACCCGAATTGACACCCCCTAAGTTCAATAACTATGTATAAATCAAAACACTAACTGACAAAATTTAGTTTCTAATACAAGACAACATAAACAATTGGTTATGTCAAACAAATATAAGCTCAACAAGATTGAAATATATTCATAATTTGAAAACTTACCAAACCATGGATAATGGGGTTTTCACCAAGATTTTTCAAAGCAGAAAACTTCTCCAAATTATTTCATTAGCCAATAATATTATAAATGATTCACATTAAATGACAATAACAATTTCTATGCTGTGAAAATCATATTTATTTAAAAAATAGAAGCTAAAATAAATCAATCGACAAAGGATTTTGTTGCCTTAATGTTTGTACATTGAAACTTCATCTTTAATTTCGCTTCTTAAAAATTTAAGGGATTCTAAGTAATAATTTATTTATTTGAGCGTGCTCAATACTCTGAATATAAGCTCAACATTATAATAACCAAGATATATATTTATTAAATGTCAAAATTAGCCTTGGTGGTGTGAGAATTATTGTGCTTCTTTCTTCCTATAATCTTATAACAATTTCTCATTTGATAGGAAGAATAAAGAAACACTATAGAAATAAGGAAATGAAAACATGACTATAGGAAAGAAATTGAAGCAACCATTCAATAAGAATGTAGATAATAGGAGTAGACATTGTCTTGTTTCTCAATAAAAGATTGAAATAAATATTGGGTTTAAGTTTAAAGAGAGATTACAAATGATCCTTTTATGATTTTAGGGATTAATGTAAAGAAACAAGAAGAAGAGGGAGAAGAAGAAGAAGAAGAAGAATGAGAAGAAGAATGAGAAGAAGAAGGGGAAGAGACTCACATCGAGGAAGGGTTGGTTGGGATGGGTCATTGCGTGAGGAGAAGATCAAGAAAAATGCGAGCGGGATGTACGAGCGGATAGGCTTTTAGGGTTCTGACGGTAATGGTGTGCTCCTACGACAGTTGCTCCAATATGTGACACTCGGCAGTGGTTCGCTCTGATCAAGCGAAGGCTACGAGTCATGGACACACGAAGAAGAGAAGAGGGAAAGCTAAGCTTCAAATTGCGTATAATATTGGGAATTAGGGATTCCATTTAAGGGCGGGGCTTTACCAGCGCAGCGGTTAAAACTGGGTAAATTACATCGATTAAAATCATGGCAAATTGTAGCGCTTAAAACCAGTGCGAAATAAGAGTTTTGGCAGCTGTCTGCGAAAAATCCTATTTTTTCGTAGTGATTTTATGCTTGCACTCACAATTAAATATGAGAGAGTCAATTAAGTTTTCTCTCAATTTAGTTTAGGCTTAGTTAACTAGGCAAATAATACCCAATAAAAATATATTAGATTAAGGACGCTTGACCAAAAAAATATGCATGGGATTGAGATGAACAAGTTCAATATGTAAGCCTATTTAAGAATAATTCCTTTAAAAAAGTTTTAAGTGGTTGTTTGGTTGAATGTATTTAAAATTTAGGTATATTTTAAGTAAAGTAAATTCATTGTATTTGAAATACTTTGTGACCATTAGTTGTAATATAGATTTAGGAATTTTATTTTTGCATGCAAGGATGATAGTGAAATGAATCAAATTTTTTTTAACTTCATGGACTATTTATTTTTGGCCAGGACATGATAAGGTGGCTTACAATGATGATTGATGAAGCAATCGAGAGTGATATTGATGGGTTTGCAATGTTAATCATGTGAGTGACTTAAGTTGGTGTAGGGTGCAACAAGACAATCATGAGGGACATCAACGGGTGTGGAGTGTAATAAAATTGTGAATCATAGACAGACTCATTATATAACGCAATAATATTTAATGGAAGGATTGGTTTCAGTTAACTTATTCTTATCTAACTCAACCAAATCAATAATAACAAGCAGAGCAACTAACATTTTACTCGATAAAAGGAAAATCACAATTTTAATGTTGGATTACAAAATAAGCATTACTTATATTGTTAGGACCCAAAAGCTCGCTTCTATACTCGATCTGCTCAGTAGGAACTTTACTTTTCCACAAAATATTAAAAGAATGGGACGAACATGACTATCTCAGTAGACTTCTTATCTTGACCCATTCAGGTATTAATATTAAAATTTTAATTGAAATTGTAATATAATAGGAATGAAATAAATAAACATTAAAGCAATAGGGAAATAGTAAACGAGTAAGATACTTCTAGAATACGCTGAACATTTTCACTTAATTACAAACCACTTGCGCAGGTATTTCTATATGCTTTGCATAATATATGGCCTCAAAAGTTCACTTGCACTTGACTTAGATATATCAATTCATGCAGAGTTTCAAACTTTCAAACATTTATTTCAGACAATTATTTGTACTTAATTCATTAACATAAATGCAATATAATGACTGTCATGCACATACCCCGATGTTCACTTTTAACTCCACTTTCACTTATGCCTCTCTTTGCCTCCCGCACCCACATATAACAAGTGGGGCCAAAATCTCTCCCACATCTGCATCAAACAAATGGGGCCAGTAGAATACATTTACATTATTACTTAACCTCACAGATATGTTTTTAACAACTGAGGCTAGAATCCTTCTCACATTTGTATTAGACATATGGGGTCAGAAGAGTACATTTAGGGCCTTTGTAACATACTATAGAGTGTATTTTTTCACATTTTAGAACATAATATCTTTGATGCCATGAATGTAGGATGTAGATGCAGTGCAATTATACTCAACGCAACATTCATAAAGTGCATGACTTACTATTAAAAGCCTCACTACTTATAAAATAGAATACCCACTGAGTTTTTTTTTTTCTTTTTTCCAAAATTTAACTTCAAAGGCTCATTCATGTGGACATTTCAAGATTTTTACATAACTACTCTATTTTTCAGGGAAGCCTTAGTTCAATAATATACTCAAAAAATTACTTCAAAAAATCCAACTCAAAATGTTCAAAATAGAGCATATGACGCCATATAAAAGTTACGTTGTGAAAATTTTATTAAATCCAATAAAAACACAATTTAATCTATAACTTATCATAAAAAAGGAAAGTTAAAATAAAAAATAGGTATTCTGAAGCCTATTTATAGCTCTAAAATGTCCCTAACTAGCTCGACGATCAATTCCTGAGATTTGGCCTCCAAAACTCCTCCCACTGCTCATCTTTCTTTTCTCTTTTTGTTTTCCTTTTCTAGATGCCCCCATAAGATATTTTAATATTACATTTCCACCATTTTGAACTAGTGCCACAGCGCCTGACTGCCTCAGCACTATTGTGCTATAGAGAATCATCTAGATGCCCTCAAAATATGCTTACGTGAGACAAGCACCACCGCGACGCTTCCCGGCATTCGCCCAAACCTGTTTATTTGCCAAATTTTGTTGAGAAATCGACCCAAGGCATCACCTCCCCTTGCGCTGCATTGACCATAAAACAAAATCCAACTTGGATTTTTCACCTTTTTAATCTCAAACCCTAATTATTTTCTACCCCATTAAATATTCTAAGACTCATAAGTACCAATAAGTTAACTTAAAGTTGGGGATTAGTTATAGACAATCAGTTGGATTTGATGATGAATGTTACACCATCGGAGTAAAATGTTATGAGAGAGGATACTATGAGAGCTGAAGATAAACATGGTGAACTATACGACATATATAACGAGGAAGAATAACAAACCTAATACACTATAACTAGATATGTAGTATTATTGTAGTGTTGGGCATATGAAGCCAATCTAAATATGGGGAAAATAAGTGCTAATTTACTTGAGAGTAGACCACTAAGGATGCTTAGGTAGAAGAATATAAAGAGCTGATGAGGATATTATTTTTTTATTATTAAATAATATATTTTAAACACCTTATTCAATCGTGTTCGAATAATTAATTAGATATGTGTTTAACCCTTTCATCAATCGTCAAATTATTTTTGATTAAATGGAAAGCTTCAATATTTTAAAAACTGGACCCGACTAGCCGGTTAATCAGTTGAATCGTGAATCGGTTAGCTAGCTAGTCCAATAAACTTCCAAAACCACTTTTGCAGTAAATTAGTTTTAACGTGCCAAACTGACAATTCGATAAGTTAATCAATACCGATTTTCAAAAAATCGGTTGATTTATTTGATATAAAAAATTTAATTTCAAAAATTGGCTTGTATATAATGAATTAATTAATTTAATAAATTCATTATAAAATATTTAACTTAATAAATTAATTTAAATTATATAAAAATTAATTTTAAATAAATATTAAGTTTTTATATTAATATATGTCAAATGACCACCAACATGTTTTTTCATCGCATGTACTTATTTAATTTTGTTATATATATATATATATATATAAAGCTTAGGTGATGTCAACTCTCAGAAGATCTACTTTTGCCACTATTCATATAGGAATTCCTTTACATGAAAAATATTAAAATTCAGCCCCGTTGGCTCTCAGGTAGGAGCAATTATTAGGTCCTTTCACTGGATGCAGAGGAAGGTTCAGTTTTAAGCAAAAATAGGTCAAAAAGTGCAAATACCGAGTTTTTCAAAAAACTCGGTATTTTTTCAAAAAACTTAGTATTTGCACTTTTTTAGGCAAAACCGAACCTTCCTCTAGGTCCTTGCACCGGACCAAATAAAAATCCCAAGAATACGAACCCAACGACACCAAATCCAACCCAATTCGAGCCCAAATGTGTCCAAATCAAGGGTTAGAAGCGTTGTTGGAAGGTTCGAACCACAATTTGGATTACTAAATGGTTTCCAAACATAACATGCTTATTGTCGAATCGAGCGGCTCGATGAGACGAATCTAACGAGCCCAAGATCACAAAAATCTGACATCACTAAAGAATTCAAATGTCCATCAAACGGTCCATGATCAAGGGAATCAACATCGACCGTCCATCCAACCACTCGCCATTTACCCTTGATCTCTCACATATTTACGGGTCATGCCACTCCAGAAATCTATAAATAGACCCCTCATTTCTTTTGAAAAGGGATGCAACCAAGAAGAGAAGAGGAAAAAGAGAAGAAAGAAACTCCTCGACCATCGTCAGAATTTTGCCGAACCACCACCGGAGTTTCGTCGGACCACCACTTGAGGCTCTCAACTTCGCCGGACCACCACTTGAGGCCCTCTCCTTCGCCGGACCACCACCTGAGGCCCTCACCCTCGCCGGACCATCACTTGAGACCCTCACCTTCGTCGGACCACCACTTGAGGCCCTTGCCTTCGCCGAACCACCACCTGAGGCCCTCGCCCTCACCGGACCACCACTTGAGACCCTCACATTCGCTCGCTGGACCATCACGTGAGGCCCTCGCCTTTGTCGGGCCACCACCTGAGGCCCTCGCTTTTGCCAAACCACCACCTGAAGCCCTCACCTTCGCCGGACCACCACCTAAGGCCCTCGCCTTCGCCAGACCACCACCTGAGGCCCTCGTCTTCATCAGACCACCGCCTAAGGCCCTCACCTTTGTTGGACCACCACCTAAGGGTCTTAACTCCACCATACCAATACTTGATGCCCTAAACTCCGTCAGACTATCAACTGACGCCTGAATTCTACCAAGTCACTGTCAGATTACTAACTGACGCCCCAACTTCAAAGTGACGCCAAATTTAACACTAGATTATAACCATACGATTGACATTTGTAATCTGATCACCCTCAAGGACGAGTTAGCCCATTGTATTCAACTCAAATTCTAGTAAAATCTTTTCAACTGGGCTAAGCTCCATGATTTTTCACATTTCTAAGGTTTTCCACATAAAAAATCCTGTGTTATCTGTGTAAGCTAGATATCCATGCAATGCTCAGACTTAAAATTACAACTCAATCGTCGCATATATTCGAGCCTGCAACAAATCTTATATCAAAAAATTGAATAAAAAATTGTCTCCAATGAAGCCTAAGTGTTCGAAGGAAAATAATAGAAAAATCCAAAATCTTTATGTTTTTTAGAAAGAAAATCTAATTTTTGCACTTAACCAATGTGCTGCAACTCTTGTAGCAAATTTAAATTCACTGTTTTTTGAAAGTAAAACGAAGGGAAAGCGCGCAAATAGAAGGCCCGCGTGTAAGTGGCGCGAAAGGACAGAAGGCTTCCACCCCTTTTCTATTTTTAACCTCAATCTTTTCAAAAATTACACGCCCTGTTTTTCCACTTTTACTTTTTTTCCTATCAGAACATATCGCTGTCTTCAGAGAGGCGGCAGCAAGCCGGGCCGACAGCCACCGGCGAGAGTCCGGCGCAATTCCGCCGCGGTCGCAGTCATCAATTTCAAACCTTTAAGCCGATGCAATTCGTAAAATTGCAGAAAACCGTCTAATACGCAAATTTAATAAAGTTCAAACTACACAAAAGTGGCTTTTTCACAATATTACCGAATCAAGGCCTTGTCTTCTTCTCGCTCAAGTTGATGGAGTTCTCAAGCGGCGCCGTACTACTCATAGGCTCATAAATAAAAATATTTGCCTTTTTTTCAGTTACATGGCTAAGGAGAAACGCAAAATGGAAGGAAATAAGAAAATATAGGTAGGAGTAGCGGCTAATGAAAACTTTTTGGCATCTCTACCACTTTTTCTTCATCAGGTTGCGCAGGTGAAGGTGAAAAGAAAGATGAAAAGGATTCGTCTTGTTTCCCAGCAATTATATGCGTTCAGCTTCTGGATTGCTCTTCGAAGGCTGCGATGGCGATTCTGTTTCTGGAAAACGGGAGGGAGGATCAACTAGTAAGAGATTAAGCTTACAATGGAAGGAAAAAAAATGCAGAAGGAAGAGGCTTTTAATATTTTGTTTTTGCACCTTTGGAAGTAGCGGTGAAGGATCGCTTGCAGTGGGCAATGGCGCTCTGGATCCCGTCTTGTTGCTGGAGAAGAGAGTCATCGCGCCGCTTTGGCGGTGGCGATGACACTGCGGCCACTGCCGACCTGCTCTTCCCCAGCCGCTCATACACCACCCTCAACTTCGCCGGCATTGCTAGCTTTGGGTTCTTTTCAGCCACTTTGGACTCCGCAGGCTCCTCTTCTTCGGCTTCCTTTTCTTCTTCGGAGATAAGCTCAGTAGCCGGAAGTCCGCCGTGAACCAAAGGCCCGGAGAACCTGAGCTTATCGGCATACCTCTTGGAGACTTTAACATATAAAGGCTTGATCTTGCTGAGGTATTTCTGCATCACTTCCTTAGAATTACTCGACTTCGTCTTTTCCTCCGACGGCGCCGGCGCAACGGCGGTGTCCTCTCCGGCGTCTATGTCCGAGATTTTCTCCATGGTTTTGGCAACACCAGCCTGATTTCGTGAGCTGCTGTCGCGAGTGAAGAGGGAGACGATCGGCACCTCCTCCACCTTAAACTTGATGAAGAAGAACTTGCTCGGCAGCTGGCTCTGCTTTGGCGACACGCTGGCGGCATTGGACTCCACCGTTGCGGATTTAGACTTTCGAAGTCCCAATATGAAGACTCGGAACTTCGTTGCTGATTTCAGGAGCGAAACGGCGAGCTGAGTCTTCTGATCGCTATCCCCGGCGGCGATTACGATGGAGCTCGATTCCAGCGGTACGAGCTTTCCTTTAAAGAAGATGTCGTCGGAGGTGGAAATGGACCGTGTGTCGCTTCCATCTGACGAATTCAAGCCAAAGTCGAAATCTTTCTCGTCTTCCCCGTCTTCCAACTGTTCATCCTCATGATCTCCGCCTCTCTCCTCAGCGCTTCGGTCTTCGGGGTCGACAAACTCAAGGTCGAAGAAGGGCCCCTCGTCATCGGTCTCTTCGCCGTCCACCCCCGACTCCAGCAATGTCATTGCCTCTGCGGCTGGCATGTTGGCTGCCGACGAAGACCCGCCAGTTCCACCTCTCCAGTATCTAAGAAGGCCGAAGGATTCCATTGAAAGGAGAACCAGAGCACGAGTGAATGAGCTCTCTCTCTCTCTCTCTCTCTCTCTGTATCTTGCTTTCTATATCGCGATCCTCTTTTACCTCTTCGACGGGGAAGAAAGCAGGGGAAACATAAACTATAAAGAAAAGGCGTTTCTTATCGTGAGGAGCAGGAACAGTAAATGGAAGCAGAGCAGTACTAGTCAGAGCTCAGCAGTCAGCAATGAAAACGAGTCCTTTTAGAGAGAGAGAGAGAGAGTTTTTGAGGATTTGATTTTGATTTGGAGTCCGGTTTGCACGTACTGGCGTGTGAGTTGTCACGTGATAGCTCTGTAAATGTGTTAACAGTTCTTTGGCTTGGCCCGTTGAGTTAAAATTAGCTTATATTTAGCTCATTTATATTTATAAAATATATTAAAATTATATATCTATATTGTAAAAATTCAAATATCTTAAAAATTAGGTTTAAACGAAGGCTTCGTTTTTATTTTTTGTCACTATTTTTTTTTTATGCTTTCACAAAATTTTCATATTTTCAAAGTTGCTTTAAAAAGCAGGAAAAAATTGTTCTAAATGAAACCTATCGACTCAGTTCATATTCAGCTAATTTGGTCAATTCAATTTCTTGTTGTTCTTTTTTTTTTATTTAATATTCTCAATATAGTTTGATTGAAATGAAAATATACGTGAAAAAGGTTGAAGTAGCTCCACTGGAAGATAAGATTAGAGAGAGTCGCCTCAGATGATTTGGTCACATAAAACAACGGCCTTCCGATGACCCGTTTAGGAAAGTATATGTATTAGATTCGACTTATGTTAAGAAAGATAGATGTAGACATAAAAAGACTTGATTAGAAAATATTAAAAATGACATTTTTTTTTTAAATTTAGATAAGATTTTGACTCTTAAGATGACACAATGGAGAAAACGGATTCATGTAGCCGCCGGCCTGCCCCCATATAGTGGGATAAAGATTTGTTGTTATTGTTGTTATATTATTCTTAATATAGTTAGATGTGCTTAACAAACAATTCTGAATTCAATAATATCACCGTAAAAATATTAATCAAATTTAAATTAATTAAATGTGAAATACTAAAATGCACCAAAACAATTTCCAAATCATCTAATTTAAAATTAGAGATAACTGTTGCACCCCACTTTTTTTTTCAAAACTAAAAATCTATTAAACCAAAAAAAAGAAATACAAGAGACCATGAAGCTAATGAAAAAAATAGAAGAAATACAAAAAGAACACAATATGAAGGCTCAGTAATTGGTCGAGATTCCCAGCTTCCCCGAAGTTACGCACACCCTCCAATTTGGTGAAGATAGCCGCGAAGAAAATAATCCAATCGACCACCCAAGGCAACCAAACAAGGAATCAACACCAAATGTTACCATGAGCCATGACAACGAAGTGAGCCCCAGCCACATCATAGCCCAGCACACCCACGACAAACAAAAAACTCGAACGAATCAGCGAGAAAAAAGAGAAAAAACCAACCAGAGAGAGAAAAACAAGGGGCAAACACAGAGAACTACCGACCCCGTCTGCCCCTCCCTCGAGACCTCCCACGAGCAACTGTTGCACCCCACTTGTGTCAAAACAGTAATTACCTTGCGCCACGTGGCGCCCGACTGGATGCTGGAAGGTCCATTTCTAATACTTGGGAATATAAAATAATATTGAATGTTCGATTCGAATTGTCCGACTCTGCAGTGTGTGATATGAATAAGTTAATAAGAATGATGAGAGTTCTCACAATCCCCATATGAAATGATTCGGTCAGCAAAACTTCAATGTTTTTATAACTGTTTTTGTGAAGATAATGCAACTTTGCTTTTTCTTATGAGTTGTATTTTAGCTCTGATTTATATAAGAAATTTGATCCCATGTGATCATTAATACATTTAAAAAGAGATTTGGTTATAAAATTAATTGTGAAATTATTATGAAGAAAAATATTTTTTTAGGAGATACTATAAAAAGTAGCTTTATAACATAAAATTTTGTTGAAATATCGAAAAAAAATTGTATTCAAATAGAAATTGTGATTACGATCTGAAAAAGATAAAGTAGTGAGAAGGTTGTCCCAAACAGATTCTAATTTGAGCTCTTATAAGTATTAACGACCAAAAATCTGGAAGCTTCCAAAACCAAGAAAGGACAGCAATAAACTGGCTACCTGTTATTTTTGTACACCTGTACCTCTTTATTTCTTGCCTTCTTGTTTCACTTGGATATATATAGGTCCTCTGTTCTGTACATGGGCGTGCACGGTTGGGAACCCCCATCCCGGATTCGAATCCCCTTTACTTCGGCCTAGCCTTTTCAGTGAGACAAAACAGGTGTGGGACTGATGTTAGTGGGTGATTTTGTTAGGTTCTGCCGAAGGATTAGTTATGCTGCCATCGTTGTCAAACAATAATCATTTGATTGATATAGTCTAATCATCGTAGCACGTTTTCCTTCATTTGATTATATACCGTTGACTATCATCATGTGACAATTATGCACCAGCAACACTATTTGCCGATGACATTTCCTTATACTGAATATCATCTGTAGCTTGTCTGCGATTATTAGTCTTCACTGCTTCTCTAATATTCTCTACTTCAACTATATGAAGCTATGCTTATATTCTATAATTTCTAATCACATCTTCTACAATTGATAGGAAAAACCAATTTTTTTATCTTTATTTACGTACATAGTCGATTATTTCATTTAAGATAAAAAGTTTGGCGTCTCTTATGAACTTTTTGTTTGTGTGTGAATTTTTGCGTAATACTATAACCATCACTTTTTCTAGCACATAATAAAAAAAAAAATAAAACTTCCACATTTATAATAATATTTTGATACATTTTATATGATGACATCTTTAATTAAAAGGCCCTATTGAGATGACTATAGCTATTGACAAAAATAATTATAGAATTATTTTAGGATTTTTTTTAATTTAGTATATTTTTCCATTAATAAAATTGGAGAATAATTTTCTTATAACTGCCAAGCTTTAACAAATCTGATTATCAAACCTAGCTAATAGTCATCACATAAATTTCTATACAGTAATAAGAAACATGTATCTAAATGTAAGGCTTCATTCGGGACAATTTTTTAACTATTTCTTAAAGCAGTTTCTAATATAAAATTTTAATTTTTGGCTTTGTTTAAGACGGCTTTCTTACTGCTTCTTAAAGCAGCTTTCTAGCACAAAAAATTTAATTTTGTTTATTAAAAATTTTTTTTAAGAAGCAGTAAGAAAGCCTTCACAAACGATGTCTTTTTACTAAAAAAACTACTTTAGAAACCCGTAATTATGAAAACCACCCCAAATAAAGCGAAACTGAAAAAATTATCTCAAATGAATAATAAATTTTAAATCTAAACAAATTGCATATGTTAGATATTTGGGGTCGAAATCAAGTCACTGAATAGGGTTTATTAAATTTGAAATCGATATTGATGTCTATTTATATCCACTAATCCAATCAAATGATAACAAAACATAATTCCTAAAATTAAGCAATTAGTGTACGGGTCTGGGCCCAGTGAAAGAATAAGCAAATTATTTCTTTGAAGATCATAAATCCTAATCAAATACTTTAAAAGAGTTAGATATATGAGCCATTATTGATGCCCTAATTGTTGTGTTGCCATACGCATGGTGAAAGAAAAATTAGAAGAGAGAATGTAAGGTTTGTGTTGGTGGTATGGGTGCAAACGAGTTGAGTCGAGTTAGAGTCAAGAGGTGTTCGAGTCGAGCTCGACTGCCAAATACCAAGCTCGAGTGGTAGTTCAAGCTGCCCATCCGCTGCCAACATCAGTCGCAACTCGCCAGCGCTAGTTCGTTTGCATTGTCTTCGCCAGGGTACCTCCATTCGTCTGTCGCCACTCACCTGTGTCCGTCACCAGCGTTAGTCATCGTTGTCTTCGACTTCGCTAGCATCTGCCCGTCCTCGACAATCGCCAAGATTCACTTCGTCTTCGCCAGTGTATGCGATTTCTCTTTCTCGCTGGACAACATCCATCACGAGATGCTATACGAGCTCGTGGGCCGGGTGAAGGGCAGTTCGAGCTCGATAAGCTGTCGAACTCAAAATCATGTTTGTGCTCAACTTGCGAGCTCAATAAACTTGGCTCATCGCCTATTAATAAGTCAAGCTCGAACCATCTCGCGAGTCGGCTTGACTCAGTTGCACCCCTAGTTGGTGGAAAAAAGCTAGACCATTGGTCCATCTTCAACAAGAGCCTTGAGGAGTTTGTACACTAGCTAATATATTGATTCAATCCTGCAAAAGAAACTTCATAAGAAAACTTAGTGTTAATTAATGATTAAATTTAGTTAGTGTGCTAATTAAAAATTAAGTTTAATATGAACTGATTAAGCAAACTATAGTGGTTATTGATACAGCATCACAAAATTAGCTTGATCGGGCACGAATCTCGAGGCAAAAGCTAATTGGAAACTTCAAAAATTAATTCCGGGAGCACCTGAACTCCGATTGGTGAAAGAAAAATTAGAAGAGAGAATGTAAGGTTTGTGTTGGTGGTATGCGTGCAAACGAGTTGAGTCTTGTTAGAGTCAAGAGGTGTTCGAGTTGAGCTGCACTGCCAAATACCAAGCTCAAGCTCGAGCTGAACTTTACTGGGGAAAAAAGAGCTCGACAAGCGGTAGTTCAAGCTGCCCATCTGCTGCCAACGTCAGTCGCAACTCGCCAGCGCTAGTTCGTTTGTGTCGTCTTCGCCAGGGCACGTCCATTCGTCTGTCGCCGCTCACCTATGTCCGTTGCTAGCGTTAGTCGTCGTTGTATTCGTCTTCGCTAGCATCTGCCCGTCTTCGACACTCGCCAACATTCACGTTGTCTTCGCCAATGTATGCGATTTCTCTTTCTCGCTGGACAACATCCATCGCGAGCTGCTATACGAGTTTGCAGGCTGAGTGAAGGGCAATTCGAGCTCAATAAGCTGTCGAGCTCAAATTCATGTTTGTTCTTAACTTGCGAGCTCAATAAACTTGGCTCGTCGCCTATTACTGAGTCGAGCTCGAGCTATCTCGCGAGTCAGCTTGACTCAGTTGCACCCCTAATTGGTGGTAAAAAGTTGGACCATAGGTGCATCTTCAACAAGAGGCTCGAGGAGTTTGTACACTAGCTAATATTCTGATTCAATCTTGCAAAAGAAACTTCTTAAGAAAACTTAGTGTTAATTAATGATTAAATTTAGTTAGTGTGCTTATTAAAAATTAAGATTAATATGAATTGATTAAGTAAACTATAGTGGTTATCATAATTAATTCACTTACATCACACAAATGTACAACTAAATATAATATTATTGGCAATGTTAAGTATTATGCTACAAATTAGTCAAAGTAATTTAAAATGTAAGCACAATACAAATGAAACTATACAAATATCACATTAAGAAAGACTAAGCTGACTCGCAAGGCTTAGGGTCTTTTTGGATCAGCTTTCTTACTAATTTGTTTTTCATATCATAACAATAGTTTCTATTTACACACTGCTTTCTATCTATTTTCAAGAATTTTTTTTGTTAGAAAATTGCTTCTTACAACAAGTTTCAAAGAAGTTATATTCCTCACAAATATTTTATAACCATATTGATAAAAAGTTGCAGCTATTCCAAATCGACCCTTAATAATAATTCTCTTTTTACAAGGAAAAAATGCCCTTAACAAAAATTCTCATATACTTTGGAGGTAATTGAAAAAACTTTACTTTTCTAAGGACGTATTTGAGGAAAAATTATTATGTGAGGGTTTGGTTTCATCCGGAGATCAATAAAAATGAGCCACGTCGCCCCAAAAATGTATCGCGCTCGGTATCGCTCGGTACTGAGAGCGGAGCCGGACGATTCTCCCGTAAGGTGTCCACACAAAATAATCTCTCCTATTTGAGATGGTTGCAGCCTAAAAATATGATTGAAAAGTTGTTGTAGATGAATTACTTAACAACTTAGGCTTTATTTGTGACGACTTTCCTACTGCTTCTTAAAGTAGCTTTTTAGTATAAAAATTAAAATTTTTATACTAAAAAGCTATAAGAAAGATATCTCAAACGAAGCCTTAATTTGCAAAAAAACAGCTTTCCAATGTAGAAATTTCTGAGAACCAGTAAAAAATGGTAGCCAAATGAAATTATCGTTATGATTTAAAAAGCAAAACAACAAAAAAATTACCCAAAACCAACCCTAATTCTCTTAACCTAAATCCTTGATACTTAATACATAACACAAGAGTGTGACACATCTATTCATATTATGATGAAACTAGCTAATGTTTTAGTAAATCATAATAAATTATTTTCTTATAAAGTCTTTCATATAACATATGAAATCACATAAAAATTAAAAAACGTAGATCACGAGGCGACACATTATAAAATTCAATGCATGCAATAAAAAAAGTTTTTGTAAATATATTATAAAATAATAATTTATGAACTATGATATTTAGCTATGCATTAAATGTCGATGACAGATAAAATAATATATATAAGAGCCTAAATATCTTAACTATCTCAACATGAGGATAGAGGAGGGCGAATTATTAAACAAATAAGTTCTCATTAATTAATAAGGATGAGTTCAAGCTTCAGGCAATGAATATATATATATATATATATATATTCAAAATATATATACAAAAATCCAATTTATATATTAGAACCTTCCTTAACACCTTATCTATTCTGTTGGGCCAATCTCTTTTTCTAAAGTACTGAAAAGAACAGAGTAAGCACAACCAGCTAAGTAAACTTCTTTCGCCGACCCGTTACATATATCAATATTCGAATTAAAATAGTAAATTACAATATAATTAAAAGGTGGTAACTTATAAAGAATAAGTGAATTACTGTTAAAATACAAATCTTCTAGATTTTTTGTGCATACTTATTTTTAAAGTTATCACTTATTTGTAAGATCACTTTCACAAAGATTTTCATATACGACATATAATACATGCCATCAGAGATTCATTTGCATTTGTCCTTCACATTTTCCTAGGGTTCGTACAGAAATTTTAGTAACTTCTAACATTCAATTCAAAATATTATTTGCACTTAATTCATTAATACATATATGCAATGTACTGCTTATAAT
Organism: Dendrobium catenatum; assembly: GCF_001605985.2. Lineage (NCBI taxonomy): Eukaryota > Viridiplantae > Streptophyta > Magnoliopsida > Asparagales > Orchidaceae > Dendrobium > Dendrobium catenatum. The sequence continues at coordinate 565,085 of NW_021318592.1, forward strand.
GCACATGTCTTGATGCCTATTTATAACCCTATTTATACTTATACCGTCCTTTAATCTCCCACACCCGCTTCTAGTAAGTGAGGCCATAATCGTAATATAATAGTGCAACATAATCTCCTACTCCCGTTTTCAGCAAGTGGGACTAAAATCCTCCCGCATCCACGCTAGATGGTTATAGATATTATTATCCATCGAGGTTGGTAGGTGAAAGCCGCTATCCTCCATGGCTAATCGTATCTATAACTCCATCTGCTCTTCCATTGGCCTGCTTGTGTCGATTGTAAAGGTCTACGACCATTTTGTCCTATGGGATAGTGTGATCGTACCCTTTGCATTCGAACACACAAGCAGAATCCTTTCGGAGACCCACATACATGTATAACAATATTCTTACTGAATTTTTTTCCTTTTAATTTTTAACTTCATAGGGATATTCATATTGTGATTCATATTGAATGTATTTTTGATTTTATACATGAGAGGCATATACCCTTAGGATCCATAAAATTTACTATGTGTGAAACTACCTTAGGTTACTTTCCTAGCTTGGTCTTAAGGCTTGTGAATCTAGTTAGGAGGGATTGACCTCATTTCACAAATTGCTACATATGGAGAAGTTTTAATTGGATTTTTATGTCATCTCTTTTTCTTTTAGATCCTTAAATGATGTACCCTCTCCTATGCTAAAGTTTATTGGAGGATTTAGTATCTTGAAACATGCTACAAAAAGATCCTTTTGTGCGATAAACTTATTAAAAGGCTTTTGGATTTATTCTTTATTTTGAACATATGACTAGTTATAATATTTATTGGGTTGATAAGAGTTCTTTCATTGTATACATTTGCTATGTTGTGACTTTCTTAATAGTATGCCGGGTTCGCTCTCATTTCATGCGATGTGGACTTGGGCTTCATTTGGGATAGTTTTTAGTTATAGCTTTTTTGTTGTTTTCAAAAAATTCTTTAACTAGAAAGATATTATAGAAAATGATAAGAAAGCTGTCCCAAAAGAAGCCTGCATCGAAACAAAATTACATATATATTGCTGATTCTTGATCCGCCATGGCCCAGCTTTGATACCATGAAAGGCCGTTGGCTCAAGATAAAATAGATTCTTGAAGAAGGAAAAGACATACATTAATATTAAAAGGAGAACACAAGAGACTATTTATAGAAATAGATACAACCATAAACGAGAGGTAAACATAGGACATGTCAGGTGGCTGAAGTGGAGGATGCTCTAACATTCTATGTCATATATTCTCTCTTTCTTTAGTATTTCTTTGTGTCGCATGATGCATTGAACCTAATAACTTTTCAACATTATATTTTTGCGCTTGTTACTACAATGATGCATGAAAATTTTAATTTTCAAAACTATTAGGGCTTTATTTAATATTTAAGTTTCATATTATATATGTCATCTCTTTTAAAAATTAAATTTGAGAAATCACAACTATTTTATTTAAACCTTTGTATTCATTATTTATAAATTTGATATTAATTAAAAGTATTTATTTTGTATTCAAATTTATATTTAATTACTTAACATTGAATTTTTTATTCACCATCTAATTATATTTTATATGTAATATTGAATTTAAATTTAAAACTTAAAATCATTAATATTTTTTTATTTATTTTATTTTTAATTTAATATCACAATTATAATATGAAGGAGAATTTTGAATAAATTTTGTTTAGTCAAGAGACGAAGGCTTCGTTTGAGACGGCTTTCTTACTGCTTCTTAAACCAGCTTTCTAGTTTAAAAATTAATTTTTTTTGTACTAGAAAGCTGGTTTATGAAACAGTAAGAAAGCTAGCCGTCCCAAACGAAACCTAAGACTTCATTTGTGACAACTTTCTTACTACAATCTAAAGTTGTTTTCTAGTACAGAAATTTCTAGCCTAAGACTTCATTCAGGATAGTTTCTTAGTGCTTTATTTTTCACAGCTCAACCAAAATTTTATTGGCAATTGTTTTTTTTTTTAGTTTCATTTTTTTTTTTTTTTGTATTAGGAAGCTACTTTCTACAATAGCTTAATAAACTATTTTCTCTACACCAGTTTTATAAAGCAGTAAGAAAGTCATTCCGAACGAAGCCTAATTTACAATAATATGATATTTTGAAATTAAGGTTTCATTTGGGACGTTTTTCTTCTTGCTTCTTAAAGCGGCTTTCTAGTACAAAAATTAAAATTTTTGTATTTGAAAGCTGCTTTAAGAAGCAGTAAGAAAGCCGTCCCAAACTAAGTCTAAGGTTTCATTTGGGACGACTTTCTTACTGTTTCTTAAAACAGTTTTTTAGTACAATATATAAAAGTTTTATATTCAAAAGCTAGTTTAAGAAGCAGTAAGAAAGTCATCCCAAACCAACCTTAAGGTTTTGTTTGGTGTAGCTTTTTACTACTTTTTATTATTCAAGAAAATTTTGCTATCAAAAATTATTTTAAGAAGCAATAAAATAGCGGCCCATACGAAATCTAAAATGATCACACATAAATAAATACATGGAGAATATTTTGAATGCATGCATATATAAAAAGAAGAGTTCAGAACAATTGAATCATAAGTTATGACTACTAAAATCATCATTGAACAATAGGTTTGGTTTTTGCATGAAATGATGAGCCGGCAATGATATATGGTGACTTGTAACAGATTGAGGTTTTCTTAAACGGTGCAAAAAGGCTGAAAAAGGAAGAACAGTAAGGATGGATCATGCGGGGTGCTGTGGGAGAAGAGAAATGTAGCTATCTTTCATCATCACCTGATATCCTCTTTAACCGCAGAGTTGTCGGCTGTTGAGTGCACGCAAGACGAAATATTATGGCATGCTGTGGATATTTTATTTGGAGTGGAATGCTCCATTCTTCATGGAGGGGTGTAGCTAGGGAAAAATTATTAGGTGCGGAGTGCGCATCGTCTGCACAAGTACTGGGTACCCAGCGGTACCGAATGTATCAATTGCTTGTACGGACAGTTTTCCCCGTCCGCACTCCGCACCTAATAATCTCTCATAGCGAGGGCTGCAAATGAACTAGCAGAGTCTAGTTTCAGCATGTTCAATCTATTTATTCATTTCAAATTATTTCAAGTCGAATGCGAGTCTTAATGGATCTTTTTAAAAGATTATCCACGAGTTTTAAACGATGTTGTTTATAAACAAAAATGAGCTGAAAGCCAAGTTGTTCAAGTTCGTTTATTTAACTATCGAGTATTTATCAAAAATGTTCAAACTTATTCATTTAGCTTATTAAACGAACATAAAACGAGCTTTTATCGAGCCGAGCGAGTAGCTCGTCGAACGTTCAATTCATTTGCAGCCCTAGGGATAGGCATGTCAAGAGTTCGAGCAAATTTATAGTTTGTTCATATTTGATTCATTTTGTTCGTGAATATTGTATTTGTTATGCGCAATAAATAAATAAAGTTGTATCAAAATATCTTCATGATGACTTTAAAATCTATAAAGTTTTATTGAGATTAGTTCAATTTGGATGCCCATGGGCTTTAAAGATCATAATGCATTTTGCATCTGAATATACTTGGGAGATGGATTAGAGTTATTTCGCGTATAATAGATAACGGTGAAGATATGAGAATAAATCATGTCGCTATGTAGATTCTATTAAGGCGCATAAGGTTTTAAGCTTAGTTTCATGTAGGGGTGTAAGTGAGGCTTGCGAGTCGGCTCGAGCTTGACACGTTTATGAGCTCACGAGGCAAGCTTATCGAGCTCACGAGTCGAGCTCGAGCTTGAGTTCGACCTCGAGCTTGAACTCGAGCTTGAGCCAGCTCGGCTCGTGAGCTGACTTGAATAAATATTAATATTTTTAAATAATTTTATTTAATTTATTAAATTTAAATCTAAAAATATAATAAAAACCACCTAAGTTTTATTTAAATGTTACATATTTCAACTCTTTTTTTTTCTTCTAAATTTTGACTTAGTTTTAAAAATCTTGCCTAAATTTTAATCCCACGCATGGCTCGCGAGCCATGCTCGAGCTCGTTTACAGTGGGACGAGCTCGAGTTCGAGCTCGTTTTCCAATGACGAGCCGAACTTGATAAGGCGTAAACTCGATTCGACTCATTTACACCCGTAGTCTCATGTTAAATAATTAAAAATCATTTCTAAATGATGTGTGCTAGCCTTCCCTTCCAACCATCGGCGTATCTTAGATGGTCTGGTCACATAAAACGGCGGCTTTCTGATGACTCGGTTAGAAAAATAGATGTATTAGATTTTAGCCTATCTTAAAAAAGGTAGCGGCAAATTTAAAAATTTTGGTTAGAAAATATTAGAAAAGTCCTTTTTTTTAATTTAAATAAGAATTTGACTTTTAAAACAAAATAGAGAAAAAAAGATCATTTAACCGACCCCACATAGTTGAATAAAAGCTTGATGTTGTTGTTATTGTACCTGTTGAGCTAGGTATTTGATGGCTGGAAATATATATATTTGTTCATTGGTTGATATAATCTAAGTTGTAGCCCAATTTGATTCATAATCCTCAACCTTGCCTTAACTCATTAGCTCATATGCCAAAAAATTAAAAAAAAAAAAAAAAAAAAAAAAAAAAAAAAACTCATATGCCAACTCGTTCAAAAAATATAAATGTAAAGTATACTTTATATTTTCTTGCTGCAAATGATTTTTTATTGTGCCCACTTAGATCAGAATTATTTTCTCACTTTCATAACAAATAATTAACGTTTGATTTTGCATGAGAAGTGCATAAATATTTTTATTTATTAACAAGGAAAAATCTTCATAAATAACACTCATTTTCATATAAATCTAAAAACAAAAAAGAAATAATTTAGTGCCTAAGAAATGATAGAAGCCTACATATTCTTAGCAAGGGCCAAGCATAGTTAAAGAGATCACTTTCACAAGAGAATTATTGCTACACAAGGCTACTCCCTCAAAACAATGTCACTACACAAGAAATAGTGATTTACGACGAATTTCTGACGGAAATAAATTTGTTAGAAATTTCGGTGGATTTTTTGGCAAATTTTTAACGGGTTTTCTGAATGAATTTTGAATTTTTTTATAAATTATTTAATATTAATTTTAAAAAATTATTTAATATTAATTTTAATAATTATTTAATATTAATTTTAATAATTATTTATTTTGTTAAATAAAATTAATTAAACTAATATTCATAAATTAACAATAAAAAAGTTTTAGAGATCAAACCTCTCCTTTTCTCTCTCATTCCTTGTTGAGCTTGATTCATTTTATAAATGTAGTCATGATATTTTTTCAAAAATAAATTTAAACCCAACAAAACACTCAAAATAGAAATTACTTAAATTTTTTAAGAACATTTAGGCCAATTAAGGCAAACAAACACACATCACATACGCAACACTTAAACCCAAAATTGCTTGGTTGATAGCCAAAGTTTTCAACTGACAGACCAAGATGAGCTGCATAATTACCTCAATGTTACTAATGATTATTTTTTCTAGGGGTGTTAATTCAAGTCAATGGGGTGAGTTCTGGTCTAACCTGAGTTGACCCAAAAGTAAACGGGTTGACCCAAACCCGACCTAGCTAGCTAAATGGGTTAGGATTTTCAACCTGGATCGGACCCGCTCGGGTTACTGGGTTGACCCGACCCGACCCCCAAACCCGATTAGGCATAAGCAGTGAGCTAGGGCGATGACCAGTGAGGTCGACGTTGACTGGACCACTGGTGAGGCCGACGGCTTGACGCCTTGAGGCCGACAACGGTGAGGCATAGCCCGTAGCCTACAATGGTTGGGAAGCGAAAGTAACAACTGGGCGAGGCGGTTGAGGCGGACGGGACGCCAAGACGGCTAGATACCTAAGACGGGGGATTCCTATCGATGCAAGTTTGCGACCTGCTCGTAGCGACGTAGCCTGCACGGGATGGCTGGCATGATGCGATAGTCGCGAGTCGTGACTAGATACCGACCAGGCATGCGATCAATTAATCGAGTCAATTTGGGTCTACCTACAGGTTTATGGGCCAATTCGAACTGACATGTTTTTCAAACAAGCCAGAAATCCGTACCCAAACCCGAACCATTTCACAAACGAGTTGACCCAAACTCGGATTTCTTCAGGTCAGGTCTGAATTTGGTTTCTCATCGTGCCAAATTGATACCCCTAGTTTTTTCTACTTAAAAAAATAAAAGTATAATAAGAAAAAACACAGTAAAAAATTAAACATAATATAATAATGTAGATATAAAAAAAAAAAAATTATTGAACTTAAAAAAAGAGCAAATTTAAAATACTCATTACAATTTTAAAAAATATTACTTCCCCTACATTAACTTTACAATTACCTTAAGAAAGGTAAAGCTACCTGGAAGCTCACCCTCGAAGGCGTTCGACGGATTCCTGCGGGATCGACAAGAGCTCCATCGTCGGAGTCAACAACCGCGCCGGTGCCGGCGACGATCGACATACAGGACACGTTCCGTGCCGCTGGAGCCAACTGTCAATGCACAGAATGTGAAAGCAGTGCCGACATTCTGGCATACTTCTCAGCATCTCCCCCTCATTATATTCATTCAAGCAAATCGAACACAAGCCTTCGCCGCCTCCATTGACGGAGAAAGAAAACTTGGGGTATGAACTAATAACCTCCTCGTCAAGCCCAGGAACACCGCGGTCCTCCATGACGAAAATTACGCGGGAAGAGGCAGCGGCGATGGGATGGTCGGGGCTAGGGTTAGGGTTTTGGGAGCGGGGATTGAGTGTTAAGTGGTAGCAGAAGAAGAAGGCGAGGAAAAAGGTGATGAGGAAGATGACGAGGGCGGCGGTGAGGCCGAGGGTGAGGGGGGTGCTGAGGCCGTCGATGCTGTATACGAAAGGGGGAGGGGGAGGGGGAGGAGTTCCGGCGCCGCCGACGGCGGTGGCGAAGATATTGCCGGGCATTTCGCGCATGGGCGATTCGAAGAGGGAGATAGGGCGTCTAGGTTTGTGGACGGCATGGCGAGGCCGCCGATGGTAAAATTCTTCGCCGAGCAATTCTGGAAGGTGAGGACCTGTTTCAGTAAAGGATTTATGAGGCATTCAATTTCATATATTGAGAGATATGCGGGAGCCATTAATGCCAATTTTTATTAACGTTTAAATAGTAAAAAACTTTGCTTAACAATATAGGATGTAATTGGAGTTTGATAGCCCTCAGATTTAGGTTGAGATTAGTGTTATTCATGAAATATAAATAAGGCACTAATCTTGATGAACTTCAAAGCTAATCAAATCTATTCAAGATATTTTTATACAAAATTTTATTGAATAATTAGGAAAAAATTATGTCAAGATATTTTATTAAAATTTAGGCCATATTAATCTTAAAATTATTTATTTCTAGCTAATTTGTCTGTGAACAATTTCTAATCATAAAAATATTTTTAATAATAATCACAAGTCAAATGAAATTATGATAAAAATATGTAGAATAAAATTATGAAAAAAAAAAATTGTCAAGCCCACCCTCAGTTGTTGGGAAATTTATTAGGTTTGGACTCTGGACGTAGAGATACGTCCGTTGTCCAATAAAATATTGACATGTGCAATGTACACGTGTCCGCGAAATTTTTAGTCAAAGCGCAAAAAGTTCAGTCAAAAAGCGCATTCAAAGTGCAACTCAAAAAGCGCATTCAAAGTGCAACTCAAAAAGCGCATTCCAAGTGGCAAAATTTAATTGAATATTCGGACTTGTTTTTAGGTCCGACGTTCAGACCTAATAATTTTCTCAGTTGTTGAAGATTTTGAAAAGAAGATAATGCATATTAATTTGCTAAATGATTTATTTTAATAAAATAAAAGAAAACATAATTTATTAAAATTTAAAAGTTTAAGTTCCTTTTTAAGAAGTTAGAATCATAACATTATAAAATTACAAGCATTTAAATATAAATGTTAATTAATAAAATATACAAAGTGAAAGAGATAAAATAAAGAAGAAAAATATGCACTGTTAGATAAATATGATTTTTTTTTTCTCTCGAAAATTAAAAGTTTTTAATTATTACTTTCTTTTATTTGATGAGTGCAAATTTTGGATTAAGGAGCTACTTAGCTTGCTTAAAAATGTATGCTACTTAAAATAAATGCAATATAACATTAAATTTAGGTGTTTGATTTGGTGAAAAAGAAATACAATAAATTTTCGGAAGATTACTCTTTTATATTCTTGTTGCGGGCTAGAATATACGCGGCGGTAGAGTTGTAAATTCGCGTCCGAGCGTTGTACGAGTATTCAGCACACAAAAAGAAAAGAGAATATGAATACCAAAATTTTTATATGGAAAACCCAAAAAGGGAAAAAACCACAGGGCCTCGTCCAGTTGAAAAATTCCACTAGTGTTTTGCAAATTACAAATGGCTGATTCGTCCCACAAGTCGGGGCAATCAGATTACAATTCGTTTCTTCAAGCAAGTTTACAAAGTTCTGAAAAATCCCGTCGTTTCCCGAAAATCCAGCAGAGTTCCAGCGTATTCAGGCAGCGGGAAGAGCTTCGGCGGTGGTCGAGGAGGAGAGGATTCTCCTTTTCCCCTTTCTCCTCTTCTTCTCTTCTTCTTCTCTCTCTTCACTTCAGTCCCCTTTGTAAAGAATGAGGCATCTATTTATAGTTTTTCTGGAGTGACATAGCTCGTAAATAGTTGTGAGATCAAGGGCGAATAGGGAGTGGTTTGAATGGACGGCCGATATTGAACCCTTCGATCGTGCACCGTTCGTTGGACATTTAGAGGCCTTAATGATGTCGGAATTCGACGATCTTGGGCTCGTTGGATTCGACTTGTCGAGCCGCTCGATTTGCGTATAAGCTCTTTAAAATCGGAGACTGTTTGGTAACTCAAATTGCGGTTTGAACCTTCCAACAGCCATTTGGGTCCTTGATTCGGACTCATTTGGGCTCGGATTGGGTCGAATTTGGTGTCATTGGGTTCGTATTTTCGAGACGCTCAGTTTGACTATAAGCTCGTGAAATCGGAGTTCGAATGCTCTTGATTTTAATTTTTGAAGTTTCCAATTAGATTTTGCCTCGAGATTCGTGCTTGATCAAGATAATTTTTTGAGAATATATCAATTCTAATTCATTTTTTATGTATAGCAAGTCTGCAATGTTGTCGCCCATCGCATGTTGCTGTCAGCCAACACTAGCCATTGATTTCGCTGCCAACAATTGACTGTAAGCAATAGTCACCCTTCCACTACCCTCACCCCTCGGCCAAATGGTATTGCCCAATTTAAGTGAATCTACTAATATTTATAATTGATTATAAATTATGTCCTTTCTCGAGGAAAAGCAATGATTCAATATAGCAAATATATACATCATATAGAGCACTTTATATGGCATGAAGAATCCACTGCCATAAGAGTTGTCACCAAGATAGTGTTGGCCTGTTCATTTGGTTGTTAGCTAGGACTGTATTTTGACGACAAAGGTCGAAGGGACCGAAGTCGGTAAGTGACAGAGGTTAGAAAGATCGTAATTGGCAAATGATGGAGAACAGAAGTATTATAGTCGGCGGGCGTAGTTGGTCAGAGAGATCGAAGTCAGCAGGTGACAATAGTTGGAGAGATTGTAGTTGATAGACGATGGTGGTCAGAGAAACCATATTTTATGGGCGACGGTGGAGGAAGGCCCTTCACTTTCTTTGAGATGGAGATACAACAATGGTGGTCGAGCAGACGTTGAGTAGAGGCAATCTAGTGGCATGGATTCATCGACGGTGGTGGCGGGGTGGAGCTCCAAGATTCTTCAAGCGTTAGAGCTTTTCTCTTCCTCCTCTTCCTCCATGTGAAAAATTAGGTTTTATTTATAGTTTTTTGGGAGTGGCGTGCTCAGTAAATATGATGAAGATCCAGGGTAGGTTTGGATTGTTTCTTCATATGACCCATATTGATTCTCTTGATCTTAGTGTTTATCAAACATTTACGTGCCTTAATGATGTTAGAATTTGGCAATATTAAGCTCGTTAGATTCATCTCGTCGAGCTCCTCGATTCAGCTTTAAGCATGTCATATGTGGATATCATTTGGTCATCCAATTAACACTTTGAAGCTTTCAAGAGTGTTTTATCCTTTGATTTAAGCTCGGATTGAATTGAATTTGGTGTCATTAGGTTCGTCTTGTTTAGATGTTCAATTTGATTAGAAGCTTGCTGAAATTGGAGTTTAGATGATCCCAAATTTTAATTTAAAGCCCTCAAATCAGATTTGCATTGAGATTCGTGCCTAATCAAGATATTTTGATGACATATCAATGTTCAAATTCGTTCATAATAAGCAAGTGGCCTACATTTTTATTTTAAAAAAAAAGTTTGCTGAATTGAAACAAAATATCTCATAAAACAATGGAATGAAATGGTCCGTTCTTATTTTTCTTCTTGGTCTTAACTATAAATTAAAAATAAAATACTATTTTTTATGATAATTTGAATTATTTTGAAGGAATTTTGAACATTCATCATAGTATTCTTATAAAAAAGAGAAGGAAAAAGGACCAAAAAGAAATTCTTTTGTAATATAAGCTTTGTTTGGAACGACTTTCTAACTAGTTTTTAAAACAAACTTTAAATACACAAAATTTATTTTTTTATTAAAAAGGTGCTTTAAGAAGCAGTAAGAAAGTGATTTATTTCATTTGAGACTGCTTTTTTATTGCTTTTTAAAACAATTTTATAGTATAAAAATTTATAATTCACAAAATTTTTATACCAAACAAAATTTTTATACTAAAAAATTGCTTTAAAAAGCAATAAGAAAGTCATTCCTAAAAACAACAACGGAAGCTCAGCACACAAGAGAACCCAAGAAACCATGTGCAGATGGCGGCTCAGCACATGGGCGGTTATTATGTAACGAACTAAGCAAATGACAGCTCAGCTCTTGTAACCACACTGGTCTATAAATAGACACACATTGTAAACATTGAAGCTTGAATAATACTTTCATAGAAACAGAGCATTTACTGTTTCTTGCTTTCTTGATAATTCTCTTTCCCTTGATTTTCTACATGGTATCAGAGCCATTTCGGCTCACAGCTTTTCCGATCAAAGCATGGCGACGCAATCCTTATCGCAACAATCTGAAGAAGAATCCATAGAAACGTCATCAGAAGACATAAGCATTCCTTCTTCTCTGAAATTTTTGATATCAAATATCAAAACCATTGTCCCAATACAGCTATCTAATGACAATTATGCAATGTGGAGATCACAGATCTTTAAGCTGTTCAGAGCAAACAGCTATGAAGGATTTCTCGACAACTCAGTATCAGCACCTTCAAGATATCTGATCGACTCCAACGGCAAGTCTCAGACAAATCCAGCATACGCGCGATGGCAACTAGCAGACCAGAATCTCGCAGCAGCTCTCAGTTCCACGGTCACGACGAGTCTACTACCTTACGTTCTTCACCTGAACACGTGTGCAGAAATATGGTCTGTACTTGAACGTCGTCTTCAAGCGTCAAACAGATCAAGGGTGATTCAATTAAAGAATGACTTGCATCATATCTCCATGGGAAAATCAACGATGATGCAATATCTTACGAACGTAAAGTCTCTGGTCGACAATATCGCAGCAGCAGGATGCACGATCGACAATGAAGACATCCTGCTATACACACTCAACGGCCTCCCGCAACAGTATCAAGCGTTCAAAACGACAATTCGAGCCAACATTTCTCCGATCAGTCTGGAAGATTTGTATTCGCTACTCTTAAGCGAAGAAACAAATCTTGCCAGCAAATCTGCAAGAGATCATTCAACACCGAACGTCGCTACAGCATTATATTCAAACAAGAACAGAGGCAGAGGGCGCGGAAGATCCAATTCATCGAACAGAGGAAGACAATCTGCACCAAATTCATACAAAACATCGCAATCAACCAATAACACTACACCTCCTTCAGCGGGACCAGTTTTCTGTCAAATATGTGGAAAACGCGGACATACAACACATATGTGCTGGAACAGATACAATGAACAGTACCCGGCGCCAAACTCAGCATTGGTAGCGGCAAATACACAACCACAAATGGACTGGATAATGGACTCAGGAGCGTCGTCTCACCTGACGAACAATCTTGAGAACATCATTCATCCAACTGAGTACAGCGGCAAAGACAGCGTATCAATTGGAGATGGTAGCACACTTCAAATAGCGCACTCCGGTCAGGGCATACTTCCCACTCCAAGTCGTAAGATAATTCTATCTCGCCTTTTTCATCTTCCTAATCTATCACACAATTTGATCTCTGTTTCTTCATTAACCACTGATAACAATCTATCAGTGATATTTGACAAAACTGGTTTCTGTGTAAAGGATCCACAGACAAATTCAACTCTTCTATCAAGCCCCTGTAGAGATGGGCTATATCAACTTCCTACTGTTTTCAATAACAAGGCTGGTCATCAAGCTCTTACCGCCACAAGTACATCATTTCTTCAATGGCATCGACGCCTTGGCCATCCTCATCAACAAACTCTACAAACAATCTCCAGACAGCACAAACATCTAGCTATTCCTATTTTCAGCAATTCTTGTTCTTCTTGTAAGACCACTAAAGGTCATAAAATTCCTTTTACCAAATCTTCCAATCATCACTACAAACCATTAGAGTTGTTACACATGGATGTTTGGGGACCTTCACCGATCCCTTCTAATCAAGGTTTTCGGTATTACCTTTTAATAGTGGATGATTCTACTCGGTTTACTTGGGCATTCCCTCTATTACATAAATCTGATGTATGTTCTCTATTCATCAATTTTCACTTATACATTGAAAAACAAATGTCTACATCAGTTAAACAAATCAGAACTGATGGAGGCATGGAATTCCTAAACAATCGTCTCAAAGAACACTTGAAATCTCATGGAATACACCACCAAATAAGCTGTCCATATACTCCTGAACAAAACGGATTGGCGGAACGCAAACACCGTCACATCCTTGAAACCACAAGAGCTCTTATTCACACTGCTCATCTCCCATATAAATTCTGGATGGACACTCTATTAACTGCTGTAAATCTCATAAACATGATGCCTTCATCAATCACATTCAATACATCTCCTTATCAGTTACTGTATAGCAAACAGCCCAACTACTCTTTTCTCAGGGTGTTTGGATGTGCCTGTTACCCACTGTTACCAACTCATGCTCGTCACAAATTATCAGTCAAGTCACCGCTATCAGTGTTTCTTGGCTATGACAACTCATATAAGGGATATAAGTGTCTGGACACTACATCCAGCCGAATATACATCTCAAGGCATGTTACCTTCGAAGAATCCATATTCCTGTATGCTGATCAAGTCAGCAACATTACCACACCACAAAACAACAGCATACCAATAAACCCACAGCTACTTGTTCCCGCTTCAATCCAAAGAACAACTCCTTCTACAGCCACAGATACTCCACATCAAACTCAATCCAATACGACCTCACCAATACAGACCTCCATATCTACCAACAATGATATTACAAACAGCAGTGATATCATTCAAATACATCCTACCACTACTACTACAGTATCCGTTCCACCTCACCAAATGCTTACCAGATACAAAACTGGATCCTTGAAACCAAAACAGATGTTCGATCTACATCATTTCATATCTAAATCTGATCCAACAAACTATACAGACGCTTCTAAATTAACCCAGTGGCGATCAGCCATGGCAAGCGAGTTTTTAGCGTTACAACAACAAGGGACTTGGATCCTAGTTCCTCCACCAGCAAATACACCTATCCTTGGGTCAAAATGGACATACAAAACCAAAAGAAACACTGATGGTTCCATCTCAAAATACAAAGCCAGATTAGTGGCACAGGGTAACAGACAAGAATACGGCCTAAACTATACAGAAACTTTCAGCCCTGTTGCAAAATTTCCAACAATTCGTGTCCTTCTCACTCTTGCAATCACAAATTCTTGGCCATTACACCAAATGGATGTGAGTAATGCTTTCCTTCATGGATCCCTCAATGAAACCATATACATGAAACAACCCAAAGGATTTGAGGATTCTCAATTTCCACATCACGTGTGTCTACTTCAAAAATCACTATACGTCTAAAACAGGCTCCACGCCAGTGGTTTAAAACCTTCTCGAATCACCTTTGTATGATAGGCTTTCATTCCAGCGCTTCAGATCCTTCGCTATTCACATTCAATCAAAACAATGTTCAAGCATACCTGTTAATATATGTCGATGACATATTATTAACAGGAACACATTCAAATCATCTTCTGGAAATAATTTCTTCTCTCAGCAACAGTTTTGCAATCAAACATCTTGGTTATCCATCCACGTTTCTTGGCATTACAATAAATTCTCAAAACAATCAGATGTTCTTGTCTCAAACCAACTATATTCAAAACATTATCAATCAAGCTGGTCTATCCAAGAGCAATTCTATATCAAATCCATCTCTAACCAAAATTCCGATTGATATACCTCAAGATATTCTACTATCTGATCCTTCAACATACAGACACTTGACCGGATCGCTTCAGTATGCAACCATAACAAGGTCGGACATAGCGTTTGCGGTAAATACGCTCTGTCAACACATGCACAGTCCGCTATCTCAGCATTTTCATTTACTTAAAAGACTACTGAGATACCTGAAAGGAACAGCAAACTATGGTATTCCAATATCCAAAACAGAGCTCAAACTCACTACATACGCGGATGCCGACTGGGCAACAGATCCGCTTACCAGACGATCCACATCGGGCTACTGTACATTTTTAGGAGAGAATCTGATTTCCTGGACAGTGAGAAAACAGAAAACAGTCGCTAGATCGTCAACAGAGGCGGAATATCGTTCTCTGGCTGCGGCTGCAGCAGACGTAATATGGCTCAGAAGGCTCATGAAGGATTTTCATATTCCACAGGATCAGCCAACAGTGATAAAGTGTGACAATATGTCGGCAATAGCTTTAGCTAATAATCTGGTTTTCCACGCGACTAAACATATTGAGGTCGATGTTCACTTCATACGAGATCACATCACTTCTAATGAACTAAATGTTATTCCCATTAGTACCACAGATCAAATAGCCAATATTTTCACCAAATCGCTTCCTACAATCAGATTTAGAGTTCTCAGAGACAAACTCACTGTTACAGCAAATCCACAGTCAGTTTGCGGGGACGTAAAAACAACAACGAAAAAAAAATTGTCAAGCCCACCCTCAGTTGTTGAGAATTTTGAAAAGAAAATATGCATATTAATTTGTAAAATTATTTATTTTAATAAAATAAAAGAAAACATAATTTATTAAATTTAAAAGTTTAAGTTCTTTTTTCATGAAGTTAGAATCATAACATTATAAAATTACAAGCATTTAAATATAAATGTTAATTAATAAAATATAAAAAGTGAAAGAGATAAAATAAAAGAAGAAAAATATGCACTGTTAGATAAATATGAAAATTAATTTTTTTTATTTGATGAGTGCAAATTTTGGATTAAGGAGCTATTTAGCTTGCTTAAAAATGTATGCTATGTAAAATAAATGCAATATAATATTAAATTTAGGTGTTTGATTTGCTGAAAAAGAAATACAATAAAATTTTAGTAGATTACTCTTTTACATTCTAATTCATTTTTTATGTATCGCAAGCCTGCAATGTTGTCGCCCATCGCGCGTTGGCGTCAGCCAACACTAGCCATTGATTTCGCTGCCAACAACTGACTGCAAGCAATAGTCACCCTTCCACTGCCCTCACCCCTCGGCCAAATGGTATTGCCCAATTTAAGCGTTAGAGCTCCAAGATTCTTCAAGCCTTAGAGCTTTTCTCTTCCTCCTCTTCCCCCATGTGAAAAATTAGATTTTATTTATAATTTTTTTTGGAGTGGCATGCTCAATAAATATTATGAAGATCGAGGGTAGGTTTGGATTGTTTCTTCATATGACCAATATTAATTCTCTTGATCTTAGAGCATTTATCAAACACTTAATTTTTTTAAGAGCCTCACTGATGTTAGAATTTGGCAATCTTAAGCTCGTTAGATTCATCTCGTGGAGCCCCTCGATTCAGTTTTAAGCATGACATATCTGAATATCATTTGGTCATCCAATTAATACTTTGAAGCTTTCAAGAGTGTTTTAGTCCTTTGATTTAAGCTCGGATTGAACTGAATTTGGTGTCATTATATTCATCTTGTTAAGATGTTCAATTTGATTAGAAGCTTGCTGAAATTGGAGTTTAGATGATCCTGAATTTTAATTTAAAGCCCCCAAATCAGATGCAACATTCATGCTTGATCAAGATTATTTTGTTGACGTATCGATGCTCAAATTCGTTCAAAATAAGCAAGTGGCCTAAATTTTTATTTAAAAAAAAAAAAAAAGTTTGCTGAATTGAAAAAGAAATATCGACATAAAACAATGGAATGAAATGATCCGTTCTTATTTTTCTTCTCAGTCTTGACTATAAATTAAAAATAAAATACTATTTTTTTATGATAATTTGATTTATTTTGGTGGAATTTTGAACATTCATAATAGTATTCTTATAAAAAAGAGAAGGAAAAGACCAAAAAGAAATTCTTTTGTAACATAAGCTTTGTTTGGAATGACTTTCTAACTGGTTCTTAAAATAAGCTTTAAATACAAAATTTTTAATTTTTTTATTAAAAAAGTGCTTTAAGAAGCAGTAAGAAAGTCATTTATTTCATTTGAGACGACTTCTTTTATTACTTTCTAAAATAATTTTATAGCATAAAAATTTATAATTCACAGAATTTTTATACTAAAAAATTGATTTAAAAAGCAATAATAAAGTCATTCCAAAAAAAGCATTAAGATCATCCATCATGGTGATTTATTGTGAGATATTTTATCTTCTGCTTCTCTCTCTACTATTTATTAGGTACCTTTAACATTTTTTTGCTTGATATTTTTGGCTCTCTATTTTTAGCTTTAAAGCTTTATTAGGTACCTCTAACATTTTTTGCTCTGTTATCGGATGACGTAGTGTGTTCTGATCATTCCGTGGCCGCACAGAATAATTTATCCTTCTAGAAATATCTCTATTATCTTTTGAACATATATATTTGTGTATTTTTTTCTTTATTTTGACTTAGTTGAGCTTAATCTCTCATATTTTTCAAAAAAAAAAAAAAAAAATCCTTTGTTTCTTATAAGAGATTGTCAGGGACTAAACCTTGAGATCTCTCCCTCTTCACCATAAACGAGGATTTTATCCATATAAAACTCATTAAGCTCGACAAACAAGCAAGCCATTAATTCAATTCTCCCATCTCAAAGCAATCCTCTCTCTTTCCCGTTAATCCTACTACTACTTACTCGCTTGATCTAATTTTCCATATCATTATTTCCCAATCTTAGCTCTTCAACTCCTTCCTCACCAAGAAGATTTTGCTGTTAACTTTTGCTATTTACCTGTATCAATCAAGCTACTTCAGAGATCTAAAACTTGTTTTGTTTCTTACTTTCTTTCCATTTTGATTGGAAGTTCAAATAATTTAGAAGAAATGAGAAATCTGAACCAGTTCACAAGGTTTGGATTCAAGAATGGAGTTTTTTCCTTCATCTTCCTCCTCTCCATTCTCACACTTTTTCTCAGCATAACCACTCTCTGCATATTCTACCCTCAGAACCCCCTCTCCTTCAGCAACTCATTTGGAGATCAAACTACAGGTCAAGGAGGCTCCATCCAGCTCTTAGACTCCATTATAGAGAAGCTTGTGGATCATATGAGAGCAGTAGAGAATTCAACAATAAGTTCTGGAGAGCATTCTGAGCTCAATGATATGAGGCTCAAGCACACAGCTTTCCTTGCAGAGATTTTAGGCCTTGCAGGATCACTGAAGCTATCACTAACTCGAGAAAAAGAAGATTTTCATCAACAACAAAGAACTCCATCAACAGATACTCATCCTCTGTCAAGAAGCAATGGAAGCCTCGACGAAACCGCCGAGTTCTTCCTCACAGAAGAGATAAGAAAATATATGAAGATTAAGCCCAACAGACTTGGAAAGCAGAATTTCATGGGAGCCAATGGGACCTTCATGAGCATAGGCCATGCCTGCTTCTCACTCAAGGAAGAGCTAGAAGAGTACATGGACTATGATGTTGGAGATTTCTGCAAGGATGATTGGAAACAAGCACAGAGACTAATGGTTCTTGGCTGTGATCCTTTGCCAAGGAGAAGGTGCTTTGCTAGAGCTCCCAAGCTATATTCCAAGCCACTTCCCATCAATGAATCAATTTGGAACCTTCCCGACGACCGAAACGTCCGTTGGAGCGGCTATCGCTGCAAAAACTTCGCCTGCCTCGCCGCGAATCGGACCGGCAAAGGCTTCTTTAAATGCTCAGATTGCTTCAACCTCACTCACCATGAAAGGCTCAGGTGGATGCAGCTTAACACTTCTGATTTTCTCATAGAAGAAGTGTTAAGTATCAAGCAAGGGGAGATCAGAATTGGGTTGGATTTCAGTGTTGGAACAGGAACTTTTGCTGCTAGGATGAAGGAATTTGATGTTACAGTGATTTCTGCTACTATAAATCTGGGTGCTCCATTTAGTGAGATGATTGCTTTGAGAGGATTTGTTCCTCTCTACTTGACCATAAATCAGAGGCTTCCTTTCTTTGATAACACTCTTGACTTGATTCACAGCACCCGATTTCTCGACGGATGGATCGATTTCATCTTGTTGGATTTCGTACTGTACGATTGGGATCGTGTTCTGAGGCCTGGAGGATTATTATGGATTGATAGTTTCTTTTGCAAGAACAAGGACCTGGAAGATTATTTGGATGCTTTTAGGATGTTGAGGTATAAGAAACACAGGTGGGTTGTGGTGCCAAAGTTGGATAAAGATGGAGAGGAGGTTTTCTTCTCTGCCTTGCTGGAGAAGCCACCAAGGCCATTCTGATCATGTAATGTTTTGAGGTTTTGATGGTCATGGTTCTATATCTGTACAAAGTTTGTGATGAGCAGTTGGTCAGGAATGGGACCAATTGTTCTATGCGGACACTGGATGAAGTGAACTATTCAGATTTGCAGCGCTTTTACTATCTTTGGGCGCAACAAAAAGGCAACAAATATTTAATATTTGTTGCGCTTTCGCTCCAGTTTTGCAAAAAAATAATAAAAATACAATCATAATTGAATATTTGCTGTCATTTTATTTTTCAAAAACGTAGCAAAATGACAACAAAATGGCAGCAAATCCAAACGGTTCTGCACAGAATAATTTCTCCAAGAATGGGAGGGATTATTACGTGCGGAATTCGGATGTAAGATGTTCCCGGATTTTGTAATGGTACACAACAAATATATAGTAAATACACAGTTTTGTAAGGAATTGTGTATTTACTATGTACCTTCATAAGTCCGGACGGTCCAAACTCCGCAGAAAATAATCTCTCAAAAAATGGAAGGATGAGTCTCTGTGGATTTATTTTTATTTAAAATGTTTTAAGATTTAGTTTATGAACAAGAGGAATACATAAATGAATTATTGTTATTTAATAAAAGATGCACCATGTTGCCTTCGTAGCAGTGTTGTGAGATAAAGGCTTCATGTTGTTGTCGTAGTATCAAAAAAAAAAAAAGACTTAGTTTGGGATGATTTTTTTACTGCTTCTTGAAGTGGCTTTCTAGTATAAAATTTTATAATTTTTTATTAAAAAGCTATTTTAAGAAGTAGGAAGAAAGTCGTCCCAAACGAAATCTTAGAGTGGGCAATCATTCACATTGGGCTTACGTGTGGTTTGTCTGTGGGTACTAAACTATCTGTCTAGAATGCCATAACAAGATGGTTTAATATTTTAGAAAAGTTTGGGAATTAGTAATGTAGTTGTTGAAAAAATTACGTGAGACTATTGGTTATGAAGATTTCAGACACCGTCAATTCAACCAATCATTTATACGTTGCTCGACTAGATTAATTATTTTGTGCAGATGCCGAACGTTGTTTGGAGACCAATCAGAATACGCCACATCACCCCTGTGCTCGGTACTGTGGCTCGGTACCGCTGACGTGGCGCATTCTGATTGGTCTTCAGACTGCGTTCTACGTCCGGCCTCTACACAGCATAATTTTTAACCCATAATCTTGGAGCAACCTTAGTTAACTTGAAACAAGCTTGCCTTTCTTCCGCTATTGTGATATCATATGAGGAAAACTTTCATGCCATGTTGAAGAGGAATTCTCTTTGAAGGATATGAATCATGCATGATAATTTTTTAGTTTTTTTTTTTTTTCACATAAAAATTTTGATATCTTATTAAGTAGTTTTATCTAAGAGTATAAATATTTGACACGACTCAAAAATCCAACCCGAACCCGACGCAAAAATTCCTGGTTAGGATCAACCCATTTGAGAAACAGGTAGAGTTCGTGTTTAAGATTTTGACCCGTTTGTAAAACCAAGTAGCGTTAACGTTGATCTGGAAACCCGAAACCAGCTCGGGTTGACCCAGGAACCACGTCTGCCGTCTCATCTCGTTGACACCCAACTGCATGAGTGCGACAGTGCGTGACCGCGTTAGACCTCACGAGAGTGCCTAACCGCATCTGACGTCTCGTCACGTGAGAGGCTGAGAGCCAAACGTCATCCTGTGTTGTCGTCCGCCAGCGCTGGACGGGAACATCATCCCGTCCCATGTGGTCTTCCGTTGACGTCATCTGCGTTGGCCAGACCTGCAGGGTTGCACTGCCGTTGTACCTCTGGTCGTCTGTCGACGTCGCCAGTTCGCCTGGCTCAGGTATTGCATACGAATGCACATGATCCTAACCTGTGCAGGCATGGTCCGGTCGGTTCAACCCGGTAACTAAGACGAGTCGAGTCCGGGTTGACAATCCTAACCCATTTGTAAAATCAAGTCATATTATGGTCAACCTGTTTGAACATGGATCAACTCGGGTTGGACCTAAATCCTACTCGTCAACCCATTTTGATACCCCTACTTTTATCCATATATGTTGGTTATTCAAATAAAAATAAGACACAGAACATACTCTATTATAACTAATATTTTAGCACACAACTATTATTATTATTATTATTATTATTATTATTCTTATATGATACGTGTAGAATTTTAATGTTTAAGAACATGCAACAGAAGGAACATTGCTGTTCATTGCATGGTAAAGTTAAATACATTCATTTGAAAATATCTTATATACAGTATCAAAAATAAAAATAAACTACCTTTTCAATCTTGTTAGTACACATGTGTAATTAATTAATTAATCCTGTTATTTTGACATAAATAAGTAGTTTTAGGTTGTAAAATAATTAGTTGTAATCAATTGGAGTTTTATGTAAATGGTACTATAGCAACATGCACGCTTAATAGTGCAGAAGACAACTAATACGGATAAAGGGGACACGAAAAGAATACTGATAAAGCTTATTATATAAAGATTCTGAAGTGAATAGTCACATTTGTTTGCAAAAAAAAATGTTTTTTTTTTTTTTTTTTTTTTTTTTGACAATAATGAGGGGGAAAATAGAAATTTATTTTACATATATTAATTTTTTATTACAGATTGTTTTGCCACATTGCATAAATACCTTATTGATAATTAAAGCTAATTAATATTAAAATATGATGTGAAATAATTTGATTTGTATATTTTTACTGTATCACTAGAACATAAAGGCATGATTTCCTACAGATATTTTTAATAGTAAAGTTTAGGATAATTTTTTTACAACCTTTTAAATCAATCTTTTAGCACATTTTTTTTCAAAAAAAAAAAAAAATTTGAACTAAAAAATTATTTTATAAAGCCTAAGAGTTTCAGAATTCCATGAAGCAGCCTCCACTTGGAAACAAAAATGTAGGAAGAAATAAAAAAGAATCATATTGTACCATAATAATCATTTCCGATTCATGTTATTGGAATTCAAAATTTCAATTGAAATCAACAGAGTAAAAATCAGCTGCTACAGAAGATGAGTATAACTGCTATGAATTCTTGGAGATTCATTCTGCAGAATTTGAAAGGCAGAGCTGAAAAGATTTGTAAAGCCAGAGGATACAGTAGAGATTCATAATTCACATGAAACTTTGATACACTACTATTGTTAGATCGCATGTTCTCGATGAGAACAATTGACGATTGTGTTAGTTAGTTGACAGTCATGGTAAAAATTAACGAATAATCATGATACAAATCATTTAATATATAGAGTTTCTTGTAGTGGCATACAAGTAGGATGCTGTTGTTATATGATATGACTTTGATATATGAGGGAAATGTCAAAAAGGTGTAGTAGTTCATTCCTGCATGTATCCTCCACCAAAATTTGATGAGTATGGGGAACTCATATGTCGGATAGGGGTGTTAATTCGAGTCAACGGGTCGGGTTCTGGTCGAACCCGACTTGACTCGGCCTTAAACGGGTCGACACTAACCCAACCCGGTTTTGCAAACTAGTCAGGATTGTCAACCCATACCTGACCCGTGCGGGTTACCAGGTTGAACTGACTCGACCCGCAAGGGAGGGATAGCGACATTTGGCTCTCCGCTCTCAGGCGAGACGGCGACAGGCCAGCAGAGCGCGGGACGGCGACAGGCATCTTCGACTATACAGCTCGCGGGGGTCAGCAGCAGCTCGCAGTCGTACAACGGTAGCTCGCGGGCATCTTCGACTCTTCGGGCGTTCGGCTTTGCAGCAGCACGGGACAGCGCATCGGCGGCAGCGGCCAACCGGCCGACAGTGATGACAAGACACGACTGAGACGCGAGATGCTAGCACGACTGTGACACGACTGATTAAGTGATTAAAGTGACATCCGGGTCAATTCGGGGCTACCTACGGGTTTTCGGGTCAACCGAAACCTGACCAATTTTTCAAACGGGTCAAAAATTTGAACCCGGACCCGACCTGTTTCACAAACGGATTGAACCAAACCTGAATTTTTTCGGGTCGGGCAATTTTTTGCACCCCTAATGTCGGACAAGCCGGAGAGTGCTCGATGCTAGAGCGTGGGAGCTGACTTTGCACAAAACACGAGAAATTGTGGTGGGGATACATGCACGCTCAACTCCTTTAATATACTGCGATTGTGAAAATTTAAATGCACTTAAGCCCTTGTTATAATCTATTCTCATATAGAGAAGCGTTTTGGCATTCCCTAGATCTTTCATGCCAAACTCTAACAACTATCATTTCAAGTTTTTGACCTTTTGAATGTCAACCCCAATAATTAACATATTATCCACCTACAATAACAGAATAAGACATTCTTTTGTCGTGCACTTACTATAGTAGCAATAATCAACATTCCATTTATGAAAATTGATCTTTTTACTATCTATTCTCATCTGTGAACAACCTGCAAGCAAGTTTGAATCTATAGCTGTGAATATTGCTGCAATGTACTCCCTATAAAAGCACGATGTGATATGTAGCAGCGACTTTGGTTTTAATTGTTTTTCGTCCTTCAAGGTGGTTTCTACTTCTTGTAAAAAAAAAAAAACTTACATGAATGATGGAATAGAATTTAACTTTGATATGCATATTATGTTTTGGTTACTTTATTTTGTTTCAGAGTCATCAAGTTGCCTTCTCTATTTATTCTTGTTACTCCAAATGAGGATGACATATTTGATTTGTAGCCTACAATAAAATAAAAGAAAATTTTCGGCATGAATCATTTTCGTATTTTCAATAAAGCTATAAAAATGGATTCATTTTAATTCCTTTTGCTAATTATACTATAGATGATAAAAAATTAGACGAACCAGATTTATTCACATGATACACAAAACAAAGCCATCTCTAGGATTTTGTCAATCCTTTGGTATATTTTCTCTGTTACCTATCTTTTCTTGATCAGAATGAGACCAAATTTTCTACAGGTTAGATTCATCCAATAAGAACGTTTGTTACACCAGCTTACATAATTTAAATTCTACTTCTGAAGTTTGCAATTTTTTGACACGTTCTGTTCATATTTCTTGCTTAATCCCCAAATTTCTATAGTTTTCCAGACTAAGTAATGAAGCCATAGACAGGACGATTTCTAAAGTACTCTTGTTGGTTGCATGTCGTTCTAATATAGCTTCAGAGTTAGATTTGGTTAGTAGTACTCCTGATTAAGCAGCCATGGATCATTATTAAAATGATTCTCTTCCTCTGAATGCTTCATCTGTTAGGAATTGGCTTTATGTAGCAGCAAAAATATTTTATAATGTGTATATTGAAAGCACAAGCAGCTAAAATAAGTTCCCACTAGAGAAAATCATTCCAAACTGCCTTGTCAGCCACTCTTGTAACAGCCGCAGCATTCCTTACTTCACCAGTAGCAGCACCTGGAGCTTAATTGCCTAAGGGCACTATAGGAACTTCCTCTCATGTCGCTCCTAATATACAAATACAGCTTCCTGTACTAAAATTCAAGCTGCA
Organism: Dendrobium catenatum; assembly: GCF_001605985.2. Lineage (NCBI taxonomy): Eukaryota > Viridiplantae > Streptophyta > Magnoliopsida > Asparagales > Orchidaceae > Dendrobium > Dendrobium catenatum. The sequence continues at coordinate 589,524 of NW_021318592.1, forward strand.
GAAAATACATTTCTGGTTTTCACTCTGTTTTCCAGTCTCTGCTTTCCTTGCATATTTCCTGCTTGTTCTTCATTTTCATTGCAGGTTTCAACATGGTATCAGAGCATACAACCTAACGGCATCATCTTTGTCCATGGATTCCTCTGTACTAAAGCTCGGTGACCTTTCTATTCCTTCTCAGTTGAAGTTCTGGTGTCAATTATTAAGAACATCGTACATACTCAACTACTAGCCGATAACTATCCTCTGTGGCAATCTCAGATCCTCAAAATTTTCACTCCAAACGGTTTCGACGTCTATCTCAATGGCTCGACACCATGCCCAGCTTCCAAACTTCTCCCCGATACAGGACAAAAAAACCCCCAACCCGAAATATACACCGTGGCTCCTGATAGACCAAAACTTAGCAGCTGCAACGTACTTGACCATTTCTCCATCCATTTTGCCCTATATCCTAAATCTAGAAACCTACCATCTAATTTGGATCACCCTCGAACGCCAACTCCAATCCACAAACCGATTGCGCGTAATCCAGCTTAAGAATAAGCTTCACATAGTTACCATGAAAAATCAGTCCATGATGGATTTACCTAACCACTGCCAAACATTTAGTGGACTACATTATTGCCGCTGTAGGCTCCATAGACATGAAAGATATTATTCTTTACATCTTGAATGGCTTACCGTCAAATTCCCAATCCTTCAAGATAGCTATTCGGACCAAAGTCCATCTGATAAATCTTGAGGACATCTACTCCCTCTTATGTAGTGAGGAAGTAAACTTGGCCACTGAAGCTGCCAAGGAGCTAACCTTAACCGAGCACAACATTCCTGTCTTCAATCGTTGCAGACGTGGCCGGTTCTCTTATGCTCGTGGATGTGGCAGATTCTCTACTCGCCCTCCATATGTTCACAACACAAGCAACCGACCCTCCGTTGAATGCCAAATTTGAGGCAAACACGGCCATTTAGCATTCAATTGTTGGCATCGAGCTAATTTGAACTATGTTCCTCCGCCGCCCTCTACACAGAATGCACTACCACAAGCTCCAATACAGGCGCCCATTCTTCACCTTGGTACTGGGATAGTGGTGCAACGGCTCATCTTACTCCTGATTTGCAATATGTTTATCAACCATCCACATGCAACGGCTCAAACCAAGTTCTTGTTGGAAATGGAAATTCATTGCCTATTCTCTATTTTGGAAATGATCTTCTTCCCACACCCTCACGTAGTCTCGCTTTTTTACCTCTTTTTCACGTTCCTAAACTATCTAATCAACTTCTCCCTGTTTCAAGATTAACCACTGACAATAATTGCATTGTTTCTTTTGATGACAATGGCTACACCATTAAGGATTGGACGAACCTCCACACTCTTCTCTAAGGTCCCTATCGTGATGGCCTCTACCCCATCACACTCCACTCTACGTTCAATTTTGCACCAGATTTAGCTCTTATTGCCTCCACCTCTTCCCTCTGGCATTGAAGATTGGGTCACTCATGTTCTGCTCATCTTCAAGCTATAGCAAAATGTTTTCCTCACTTATGTATCTCCTTTTCTTCTACTACTACCCAATGTAACTTGTGAGCTCTAGCTAAGAGCCACCGTTTATCATTTAGTAAACCTAATACTATTTCTTCTAATCCTCTACGCCTTATTCATGCTGATGTTTGGGGCCCCTCTCTCATCATCTCGAATGATGGATTTAGATTCTACTTAATTTTCATTGACGATTTTTCTCGTTACATATGGTTATATCCCATGAAACAAAAATATGAATCAGCAACTATTTTCATTAACTTCAAAATTTTTGTAGAAAAACAATTTAACGGTTATATTCGCATTCTCCGCACCGATGGCAGTGGAGAATTCATCAACACTTCTCTCAAACAATTTCTTAAAACTCATGGAATACATCACCAATTTACTTGCCCATACAAGCCGCAACAAAATGGCATAGCTAAACGTAAGTATGGCCATTTACTTGACACCATTCGAGCTCTTCTAATTGAATCCCATCTGCCACCCAATTTCAAAGTTGAAGCCGCTCTTACCGCCACACATTTAATTAATCTCTTACCCTCTTCTACTACATTCAACCTCTCACCATATCAACTTCTCCACAATAAACTTCCCAACTACACTCATCTTCACGCGTTCGGTTGTTATTGCTACCCTTGGCTTCGTCCCTACTCAGCCCACAAATTTGCTGCTCGCTCTGCTCCCTACATTTTTCTTGGCTACCCCTCCTCACAAAAAGGCTATCACTGTTACAATCCATCTACTGGCCAAACCTTCATTCCAAGAGACATTATTTTTGATGAATTCACTACCATCCCCGTATCTATTTCCACTCCCACTATCACTCCAACACCTCCTCCCCCAACTAATCCACTTCCACCAGCTACACCACTCCCTACGCCCTCTACAGCCAACTATTCTACCTCAACTCCTACCCAATTAATACATACCTCCACCTCCTCTTCACATTCTTCTTCCCGTAACACCCCAGAACATAATTCTTCTCCCATCTCCGTTCCCTCTACTTCCCATTCATCTACCAACTTCCCTCATAATTCCAGTTCTTCTACAATTACTCCTAGACATCCCATGCTCACAAGTTTTCAGACTGGTCATATTAGACCTCGCCAAATTCTTGATCTTTCTCATACCCTTTCCGACACTCCAACTTGCTTCACATCTGCCATTAAACATCCTGTATGGAGAAAGGCAATTTCTAATGAATTCCATGCTTTATAGTCACAAGGTGCGTGGACTCTGGCGCCCCCTAGCCCCAATCAACATGTCATAAGCATTAAATGGATCTTAAAAATTAAACAACACTCCGATGGCTCTATTGCTAGATACAAAGATAGTTTGGTTGCACTGGGCTACAAACGAGAATACGGTATTGATTATTTGGAGACCTTCAGCCCAGTAGCAAAATCCCCTACCATACGTTTATTTGTTACCGTAGCCCTTCACTTAAGCTGGTCCATCCTTCAGTTGGATGTAGCAAATGCTTTTTTCCATGGTAAACTACATGAAACCATCTTTATGACTCAATCGCAGGGCTTCAAAGACCCACAACATCCTAATTATGTCTGCTTTTGGATGTAGCAAATGCTTTTTTCCATGGTAAAATGTTAGGGTTGTGCCCTAAAGAAATATTATTGTAATATATTTTTTATGAAAATAAATATTGAAAGACAAGTTTAGCATGTTTCGATATTATGATTTGATATAATATTTTTTTGTTCCATGATTATTTATGTAATCATAATTTAGTATATAATTATATACAAGAGAATTGAATTATGGATAATAATCAAAATAAGTTCATAATTATTAATTATACTTGGAATCTATAATTAAATATTATTAATACGGTCCATCAATATTAAGAATGGAATAATCTTATTAGGATTATTCGATATGAAGATAATAAGGATGAAGGTACTTTATATAATATGATTATATAGAACTTGACCAGATAAATTTTGAATTCTCTAATAAATTCTATTTTAATTATAGAAAATTTAAAATTAATCATAAAAATGATCATATATAAAACAATCTTAATCTTGAGTTATTAATAAACTCTTATTTGTGATATTTAATTTTTTGATTTACTCGGAAATAGTTTGGAAGAAATAAACTCAATCCTTGTATTTCAGAAACACAATGAAACAAATGGCTGGGAATGTTAATATACAGATATGGAATTCATTCATTTCAGTTTTGAAAGTTAGAAAATTAGTTTCCTTGAATAATTAATTCAGAACTTGAACAATTGAGCGCTCAAATTTTGTGACTAGGTCACAAAGTTTATTGTTCATTAAAGAATTAATTGGAATTCAAGGATCAAGATATAATTAGTGAGGTGACAAAATTACCTAGCTCTAATTATGAACTTTTTATGGAGGATTATTTTATATGTAATGATTAAATCAATGGACGATTCAATTTTTTAATTGAGTAAATTATACTATAATTTCAAGAGTGCAATTTCTTATTTATAGTGAAATAATATTGAAATTAATAATTTTGATTTATTAATTTAAGAGTTAAATTAATAATTAAATTTATTGGAGCTGATATAGGTCCATAGGTCCCTTCTTCATCATCTAAGCTCTATTATATATTGAACACTAAGAATTTGACATAATAAAAATGTTAATTATGATCACATTAGTGACATATTTCTGATCACTTTTTAATTTTATATTTCATGAAGATAATGATGACTCATCATTAATATTTTCTTAATATTAAAAGATAACGATAAGATTGATGACAAGTCATGACGTGTCATGATAATTATCATCAAATATATTTTAATATTAAAAAGATAAAGATAAAATTAATGATAAGTTTGATGATGTGTCATAATGCATCATGATAATTATCATTTTAATATTTATTAAAAATGCTTCATGAAATACTAAGAGGTGCTTATGAAAAGATGTGAACTTTTCTTATAAATAAGAATTAAGTTCTACATGAAAATGATGATGATACATAATTCCTTCATGAGAGATGGAAGAATATGTATGAGAAGAATGTTGCTCTCATTATCTTTTCTTTTTGAAGGATTAAATTGTGTGATAGAACACAAATTAGATTCAAAAGAAAAAATGTTCATCAATAATTAATTGATTGTGCCCACTCAACTAAAATATATTTTGTGGGGTGATTAGAAGAAGAAGGCTTACGGTCTCAATCAACGTTTTCGACGAAGAAGATCTCAAATCTCAATATAATAATTCGGTAAAGCTTTCTTCATTTCATATTATAAAGTTATTATTAAGAAAATTAATATTGAGAATGTCTTAATTTAATTTCTAAAAATTTTGATTTTTATTTCCGTATTTTATATTATGATATAAAAATTCCAACAATTGGTATTAGAGCCAGAGTTTATTACTGAATAAATCTTTCTGATTTATTAAAATTCTTATTTTATATGATAAAATTAAGCTTACTTTATAATCATTTTGTTCATAAGATGAAAAATGATTAAATGTTATAATTTTAATAGTTATGTAATTTATATAATATTCTTTTATAAAATAAAGTATTTCTTATGAGATATTTTTTATGCAAAAGATATTTAAAAAATGTTTATGTATTTTTTTTAAGCCAAGAAAATTTGAAGTATATTTTGAATTTACTTTAGTAATATTGTTCTTGAAAATTTCATGATTTAATCATGAATTTTTTTCTATATTTTATAAGATAAAATAAATAATGAGTGGGAGCAGATTTTATGAAAATAAAATCTGTGGTCTCCATTATTAATTCAACACCGTGAGTTTTAACTGGCGCCTAGCAACGCATAGATTTTGTTTCCCTACGGAAGGTGTTCATTTAATTCAATAACAAGGTTGATTTCTTTTATATAAATCTTTTAAGATATATTTTTAAAATTGACCTATCATACGACAGCAATTTTAATTTAAATTTTAGAAAATTATAATAATGGGTCACACTCATAAAGATATATATTAAATGTGTTAATTATATCTTGACCAAATAAACGGTTATTAATAAGTAAAAATAAATATGAGATATTTATGATTTTATTTATTAAATGATAAAGTATCAATTTAATTTTATAATAATATGACTGACCCTACGGCAGCATATTATTGATAAAATTAATATAATTGTGGCATTAATAATTTTTTTAAATTTGTTTAAAAGCATAGATCATGTGTATATGAATCATGCTGATATATGCCAAATTTTAAATGATATGTCATGCTAATTTTTAAAATATGTTTATTTATTTATTTCAGTTATCATGACGAATCTCATTCTCACAATCTTATCAAATGAAAAGTTAATTGAGAAAATTTTGTGAAATGGAAAAGAAATATGAACCTTGTACTGATTTGTGAAAATCATAAGTTTATTTTAAATGAGGAATGTCCTCCACTTCCTACTGCTAATGCTTCTCGTACTGTACGAGATGCCTATGAAAAATGGATTGACTCAAATAACAAAGCAAGGTGTTATCTCCTTGCTAGCATGTCTGACGTGCTAAGATCGCAACATGAAAATATGATAACTGCATATGAGATTATAGAATCTCTCCAATCCATATTTGGGCAACCTTCTGAACAAGCTTGTCATGAAGCTATCAAAACAGTTATGAATTCTAAAATGAAAGCAAATGTCTCAGTTCAAGAACATGTTCTCAAAATGATAAATTATACTCATGAAGTTGAGATTAATGGAGCAATCATTGATGAGGGAACTCAAGTGGGGATGATTTTAGAAATTTTATCCTCGCGATTTCTGCAATTCAAGAGCAATTACTTTATGAATCATTTAAAGTATAATCTTACTGAATTGCTAAATGAGCTTCAAACTTTTGAATCAATTTCAAAAGAAAAAAAGCCAGAATCAAATGTTGCTGAAGTTTATCATTCTTCTACTTATAAGAACAATAAGAAAAAGAAGAAAGATAAAAACATAAAATTCATAAAAAAAGCAAGGGCAACAAGAATAAAAGCAATAAAAAGAACAAAATCTCTAAAAAGGAACCCAAAGAAAAATGTTTTTATTGTGGGATCGAAGGACATTGAAAGCGAAACTGCAATAAGTATCTTGTGGAGCTAAAAGAGAAGAAGAAAGAAAAGCAAGATAAATTTAATTTACTAGTTCTTAAAATATGTTTAGTTGAAAATGATTTATCATCATGGATAGTTGATTCAGGTGCAACTGATCATGTATGTTCTTCATTGCAGATGCTTAGTTCTTGGAGGAGACTTGCTAGTGAAGAACATGTTATGAGAGTAGGGACAGGAAGTACTATATCAGCTCAAGTAGTGGGAGCCGTTAGGCTTGAATTTGAAAATAAATATCTAGTGTTGAATAATGTTTATTTTATTCCAGGGTTTTCTAGAAATATTGTGTCTATTTCAAAGTTGTTTGAACAATATTTTGGACTCTCTTTTTATAATAATGAGATTGTTATTTCTAAAAATTGTTTGAATATTTGTCCTACAATAATGGAAAATGAACTCTTTATGTTAAAGCCCACTAGAAACACACTGCTTAATACTGAAATATTCAAAGTTGAAAAAGCTAAACAAAAATGGCAAAAGATTTCATATGAAGATAACACATATCTATGACATCTTAGACTTGATCATATAAACTTAAATAGGATTGAAAGACTAGTAAAGGATGATCCTTTAAGAGAACTGACAGTCGAAACTCTACCAATCTGTGAATCTTGATTAGAAGGAAAAATGACTAAGAGAACTTTTTATGGAAAAAGTGAAACAGCAAAAGAAACCCTTGAACTTATACATTCAAATGTTTGTGGACCATTTAATATACAAGCAAGAGGTGGTTATGAATATTTTGTCATTTTTATTAATGACTATTCAAGATATGGTTATGTTTATTTAATGACAAGAAAATCTGAAACTTTTCGAAAGTTTAAAGAATTTCGTGCTGAAGTTGAAAATCAATTAAGCAAGTCATTAAAAATACTTCGATCAGATCGTGGTGGTGAGTACTTAAATACAGAATTCAAAAATTATTTAATTGAAAATGGAATTGTATCTCAACTCACTGCATCTGCAACTCCACAACAAAATGGTGTTGCTGAAAGAAGAAATCGAACATTGCTCGATATGGTTAGGTCTATGTTAAGTTACTCGTCCTTACCAAATTCATTTTGGGGATATGCAATACAAACTGCTATGTATATTTTGAATATTGTACCTTCAAAATCAGTACATAAGACACCTTTAGAATTATGGAGTGGGAGTAAACCTAGTTTACGACACATCCGTATATGGGGATGTCCGGCACATGTATTAAAGACAAAAACTAATAAGTTGGAATCACGTTCAGAAGTATGCATTTTTGTCGGATATCCAAAAGGTATAAGAGGTTTGTTTTATAATTCTCAAAAAAAGAAAGTATTTGTATCGACAAATGTTACTTTTCTTGAACATGAATATATGAAAGATTTCAAATCTCGGAGTAAAGTGTTACTCAAAGAATTTCTAAATGAACTAATCACAAAAGATATGGACATTATTGTTGAAAGTCAACAAAAGGAAACCACCATTCTAAATCAAGAACATTTATTGCCTCGTCGTAGTGGGAGAGTTATTAGATTATCCTCTCAATATAATATTAATGGAGAAGCATATATTATCGCATCTGATGATGACAATGATGATCCATTAACATATAAACTAGAATTAGAGGATCCTGATAAAGAAAAATGGTTAGACACCATGAAACTTGAAATATATTCGATGTATTTCAATTCTGTTTGGGAACTTGTGGATCTTCCTAGCAAGATAAGAACTATAGGATGTAAATTGATATATAAGAGAAAAAGAAGTGCTAATGGAAAAGTTGAGACTTATAAAACAAGGCTAGTGACAAAAGGATACAATCAAAAGGAGGGTATTGATTTTGATGAAATTTTCTCTCCTGTTGCTATGCTTAAATCTATACGTATAATTTTATCCATTGCTGCATATTATGACTATGAAATTTGGCAAATGGATGTCAAGACGGCTTTTTTGAATGGCTATCTTGAAGAAAGAATTTATATGAAACAGCCAGAAGGTTTCATAATAGAAGGTCAAGAGCAAAAAGTTTGCAAACTACAAAGATCTATATACAGACTTAAGCAAGCTTCAAGGTCATGGAATATAAGATTTGATGAAGCAATTAAATCTTATGGATTTGATCAAAGTTTAAATGAACCTTTTTTTTATTTTTTTTAAAGCTTAAATAAACCTTCTGTTTACAAGTACTTTAAATATCAAATAATTGTGTTCTTAATTCTTTATGTAGATGATATTCTACTTATTAGAAATAATATTGAATTATTATTTGACGTAAAGAAATGACTGACCAAACAATTTCAAATGAAATATTTGGGAGAGGCAAGTTTTATACTTGGGATAAAACTAATAAGAGATCACAAAAATAAAACATTAGCACTTTCTCGAGCATCCTATATTGAGAAGATTCTTATAAGATTTGATATGCAAAACTCCAAGAAAGGAAATATGCCTTCACGTCATGGAGTTTATCTTTCTAAAAAGCAATGTCCTCAAACACAACAAGAAAAAGATGATATGCTACAAGTGCCTTATGCATCAGCAGTTGGTAGTCTAATTTATGCAATGTTGCGTACAAGGCCAGACATTTGTTATTTTGTAGGCATAATCAGTAGATATCAATCTAACCCAGGAAGATTTCATTGGGTGGCAGTTAAGCATATACTTAAATATCTCAGAAGAATTAAAGAATATATGCTTGTGTATTCTGGAAGTGATTTGATCCCTAAAGGATACACTGATGCTGACTTTCAATCAGATAGAGATGAAAGTAAATCCACATCTGGCTCGATATTTATTTTAGGAGGTGGAGCCATAGTTTGGAGAAGTATAAAGCAATCATGTATTTCTGACTCAACTATGGAAGCTGAATATGTGGCTGCTGCAGAAGCGGCTAAAGAAGCAGTTTGGCTCCGTAATTTTCTAATAGAATTGGAAGTTGTTCCAAATTTAGAAAAACCTCTAACACTATTTTGTGATAATAGTGCGGCTATATCAAATACAAAAGAAGCCAGAAATCATAAAAGAGCAAAACATATATATATAAAATATCATTTGATAAGAGAGATTGTGAAAGAGGGTAAAGTATCAGTACAGAAGATAACATCACAAGAGAATATTGCTGATCCTTTTACCAAGACACTGCCTGAAAGAATTTTTCAGAAACATGTACAAGAAATGGGATTGAGAAAGATGTCTCATTTGCTTTAGGGCAAGTGAGAGTTTGTTAGGGTTGTGCCCTAAAGAAATATTATTATAATATATTTTCTACGAAAATAAATATTTAAAGACAAATTTAGCATGTTTCGATATTATCATTTGATATAATATTTTTTTGTTCCATGATTATATATGTGACCATAATTTAGTATATAATTATATACAAGAGGATTGAATTATGGATAATAATCAAAACAAGTTCATAATTATTAATTATAGTTGGAATCTATGATTAAATATTATTAGTACGGTCCATCAACATTAAGAATGGAATAATCTTATCCGGATTATTCGATATGGAGATATTAAGGATGGAGGTACTTTATATAATATGATTATATAGAACTGGACCAGATAAATTTTGAATTCTCTAATAAATTCTGTTTTAATTATAGAGAATTTAAAATTAATCATAAAGATGATCATATATAAAACAATCTTAATCCTGAGTTATTAATAAACTCCTATTTGTGATATTTAGTTTTTTTATTTACTCAAAATAGTTTGGAAGAAATAAACTCAATCCTTGTATTTCAGAAACACAATGAAACAAATGGCTGGGAATGTTAATATACAGATATGGAATCCATTCCTTTCAATTTTGAAAGTTAGAAAATTAGTTCCCTTGAATAATTAATTCAGAACTTGAACAATTGAGCGCTCAAATTTTGTGACTAGATCATAAAGTTTATTGTTCATTAGAGAATTAATTGGAATTCAAGGATTAAGATATAATTAGTGAGGTGACAGAATTACCTAGCTCTAATTATGAACTTTTTATGGAGGATTATTTTATATGTAATGATTAAATCAATGGACGATTCAATTTTTTAATTGAGTAAATTATACTATAATTTCAAGAGTGCAATTTCATATTTATAGTGGAATAATATTGAAATTAATAATTTTGATTTATTAATTGAAGAGTTAAATTAATAATCAAATTTATTGGAGCTGGAATTATAGATCCATAGGTTCCTTCTTCATCACCTAAGCTCTATTATATATTGAACACTAAGAATGTGACATAATATAAATGTTAATTATGATCACATTAGTAACATATTTATGATCACCTTTTTAATTTTATATTATAAAGTTATTTATTAAGAAAATTAATATTGAGAATGTCTTAATTTAATTTTCTAAAAATTCTGATTTTTATTTCCGCATTTTATATTATGATATAAAAATTTCAACATAAACTACATTAAACCATCTTTATGACTCAATCGCAGGGCTTCAAAGACCCACAACATCCTAATTATGTCTGCTTAAATATACAAGGCACTATATGGACTGAAACAAGCTCCTTGGCAATGGTTTGCAACACTCTCGTCATACCTGCAACAACAGGGATTTCACAACAGCTCTACCGATAAATCCTTAATGCTTCTCAATCATCAAGATGTCTGAATTTACATCCTTATAAACGTTGATGATATCTTAATCCCAGCCAATAATCAGTCAGCCATTTCCAATGTTCTCCAACAACTCAACTCTCGTTTTAACATCCACAACTTGGGGCCTATCTCTCACTTTATCAACATTGATGTATATTCTTTCTCCACTACTTAGGAGGATAATGAGTGTGTTATGTTGTGATAAAGCAGGCTTTTTCCTATGCTTACTCTGATTCCATGAAGATTGCCTTTGGCTAGGTAAACTTGTAAAGCTAATAAAAAAACACTACAAAAAAACTGCTCATTACCAGCAATAATTTCCAGCGGTTTTGATCTATTTTCCAGTGTTTTGAAAAATTTCCGGGGGTTTTCCGGCCGTTTATAAACTGCATAGGAAATGCTAATCGACGACCAATTTCCGGCGGCAAAAGTTTCTAGCAGTTTTTTGGCAGCTAAACAGTCGAAAATTAATGAACCCAAAACCACAGATAAACGACCGGAAAATTCCGATACAAAAATCGCCGAGGACCACCGGTTTATTATTGGCGGTAAAAACCGCCGGTTAGCCCCCAGATATTACTGGCGGCAAAACAAAAAAATCGGCGGCAACTTCACGCAAATTTTTAGCCGCCGGAAACATATAGCATTTACAAAAAAAATTGATAGCCATCTCTTTATCCACACAAATTTTTACAATTACCTGCACGCAGTTCAAAACATATATAAAACACTTTTGACCATATACATCCACAATAAACAAAACAGTTCTTCAAACTAATAACATTACATATGAAATATATAAAGTGCATATGTTCCAAATAAAAACAAACAGTTCTTCAAACAAATAACAATGCATATGTTCCACAATCAACATAATAGATGTTCCAAATACACCAAACAATTCTTCAAACAAATAACAATAGTAAAAAATATAAAATAACCAAGGTACATCCTCTTGCAAATGTACACGAGAACATTCATGACTAAAACAAAAATTAAGGAGATGCAAGTAAATTACTTTCTGGTATAGCGGTCAAACGCGAGTGAGGGCGTCGGTGGCGAGGGCATGGGCAGCGTTCGACGAGCCAGAGTTCTATTGACGGACTGAACGACCGCCGTTCGGCGAGGGCGCGGACGTCTGGATGAAAGAAAACGAAAAAAAATACCGGCAGTATTTCTAGTGGTTTATCATTTAATACCGGCAGTTGAACTGCCGGTTAATAGTGGCAGTCAAACTACCGGTTTAACTGTCAGAAGTACCGTCGGTATTCAGCGAATTTTTTATAATGGAAGATACAGTAGCAGAGAAGTATTGTATTAGTGTAGAAACCCATATGTATTAACATCTTGTTCATGCAAATACAATGTTTATATAGAGCTGTGTTGAACACGTGTAAGGTTGTGATAACACATGTTTGTTAAGTGTGAATGGTAGATGGCTTGTTTAGTCCGTTACTGTCAGAGCCGTTCTCAGTGTTAGTGGAATCTTGTGCTTTTAGGGTTCCATGTTAAAAAATGGTCTTTATCTTGAAGGGATCTATTTTTAATGCCATAAGAGCGAACAACGAACCTAAAGAACTTCCCAAAAGAAACTCCAAAAGCATATTTCAACAAATTAATCTAGTGGAAATCCTGATGCAAATGCTCAAAGGTGGCCTAGAAGTTCAAAAATATGGCCTTACTATCTCCCAACCTCACCCTCTCAACAATTTCACCAATACTCCTCTCCCTTACAGCCAAGATATTTGATTTCCTCAACCAAATACCCATTATGAGGCCTCTGTGTCAACTATTCTCCCTTTGCAAATCAAGTTGTAATAAACAACTTCCTCATCTACCTTATTCTATCAATAAGATAACCATCAATAAGCCTTTCACAAATATCCTTGTTGCGTCCAGGAGTATTCGCGGCGGTGGAGAAATATAAAGTTTATCGTTTTAGCGTTGTACGAAAATCCGGCACGCAATCAGATAAGTAGAGAGGGTCTAGCATTTATGAGACACCAAGATTTTTACGTGGAAAACCCTGAAAAAAGGGGAAAAACCACGGGGCCTAGCCCAGTTTGAACAAATCCACTAGTATTTGCAGTCGATTACAAATGAGGCCCTTCCTTGGGAGAAGGCCTTAACTTGATGTACATCTTATAGAGTACTTTACATGACGTAAATATAGAGAGTTACTATTGACATGTCCGTTTAGTCAGCAGGGCTGTAATAAGTAGGAGACCTGAGGTCTGGACGACCGTTGTCTGGTGATGTAGGTCGGAAAGACTATAGTCTGCAGGCGACGTAAGTTTGGAGGACCGTAGTCGGCGGGCGACAGAGGTCGGAAAGACTGTAGTCGGCGGGCAACATAAGTCTGGAGGACCGTAGTCGGCAGGCGACGGAGGTCGAAAGAACTGTATTTGGCTGGCGACGGAGGTCGGAAGGCTTGTAGTTGCCTTGCGAGGGAGGTTGGAAAGACTGTGTCTGACAATGAAGGTCAGAAGAACGGCGTCAGGTAGAAGTCTAACCATGGAAGGAAATCCATCTTCGCATAGACGTCTAGAGGAGTCCGATAACCGGTAGAAGTCCGGCATCGGATCGGGTATTCGGGTGCGCGCGAGGGCTGTTTTTGGGGCGGATCGCTCTGTTTCGCGGCTGCACCGCCAATGTGGGCCCCACAAACCGAGAAAAATCTGTTTTTTTTTTCTATTTTTGGGTCCAAAAAATTCCGAAAAAATTCCAAAAAATTCTGAAAAATTCGAAAAAAAAATTTAAAAAATTGGGGATTTCAAAAATTGGAATAACTTCCCCTCATTCTCTCCAAAACCTAAAAATAGGCCTCCTAAGCTTTTAGAAAACTTGTACCTTCTCTTTCTTTCTCCCTCTGGCTCTTTGGTGGCTGAGGCTTCCGCTATTTTATAGTAGGAAACTTCCCCTGCTCGAATTAGCGCCCCTCCTCGCGTGTAGAAGCTTACGGGATTTCTTCCTCTCCCTCCGGCTTACTAACGGTTGAGGCTTCCGTTATTTGCGAGTTGGAATTTTTCCAGCTTGAATTAGCGCCCCTCCTCGCGTACAGAAGCTTACGGGATTTCTTTCTCTCCCTCCGGCTTACTGACGGTTGAGGCTTCCATTTTTTGCGAGTTGGAATTTTTTCCTGCTCAAATTAGCGCCCCTCCTCGCGTGCAGAAGCTTACGGGATTTCTTCCTCTCCCTCCGGCTTTCTGAAGGTTGAGGCTTCCGTTATTTGTGAGTTGAAATTTTTTCCTGCTCGAATTAGCGCCCCTCCTCGCGTGCAGAAGCTTACAGGATTTCTTCCTCTCCCTTCGGCTTTCTAACGGTTGAGGCTTCCATTATTTGTGAGCAGGAAATTTCTCCTGCTCGAATTAGCGCCCCTCCTCGCGTGCAGGAGCTTACGGGATTTCTTCTCCATTTGAGCGGAAGTTTGCTGGAGATGGACGATCGAGTTGAAGCCCATTAGCACTCAACCATCGAGTGTGGAGCCAAAGGAGAGAGTTCGAGGGTTCGTTGCGAGTAGCAGTCGAGCGAGAAGCCGATGACGTGTAGTAGTCCGCTGACGAGCAGGAGTCCGACGACAAGAAGAAGTCTGACGTCGGGTAGAAGTTATGGCCTTGGGCAGAAGACCGATGAAAGTTCGTCGACGAGCAAAAGTCCGACGACGAGTAGAAGTCTTCTGACGAGTCCGCTTACGAGCAGAAGTCTGACGACAAGGAGAAGTCCGACGTCGGGTAGAAGTACGGCCTTGGGCAGAAGACCGATGAAAGTTCATCGACGAGCAGAAGTCCGACAACGAGAAGAAGTCTGCTAACGAGCAGAAATCCGACGACAAGGAGAAGTCCGACGTCAGGTAGAAGTACAACGTCGGGTAGAAGACCGACGAAATCACGAAAGTTCGTCGACGAGCAGAAGTCCGACGACGAGTAGAAGTCCGCTGACGATCAGAAGTCCGACGATAAGGAGAAGTCCGATGTCAGGTAGAAGTCCTATCTGAAGTTGTATGTCAGAATATTTGTTCTATAACATTAACATGTGTGGAAGAGGTCGAGAGAATCCACTAAGGATATAAGACCTATCTGAGGCTGTATGTCAGAACATTTGTTCGATGACATTAACCTGTGTGGAAGAGGTCGAGAGAATCCACCAAGGATGTGAGACATTTCTGAGGTTGGATGTCGGAGCCTTTGCTCGACGACATTAACCTGTGTGGAAGAGGTCGAGAGAATCCACCGAGGATGTAAGATCTATCCGATGTTGTAAGTCAGAACATTTGTTCGATGACATTAACCTGTGTGGAAGAGGTCGAGAGAATCCACCAAGGATGTGAGACCTTTCCGAGGTTGTATGTCAGAGCCTTTTCTCGACGACGTTAAACTATGTGGAAGAAGTCGAGAGAATCCACTAAGGATGTAAGATCTATCCGAGGTTGTATGTCAGAACATTTGTTCAATGACATTAACCTGTGTGGAAAAGGTCGAGAGAATCCACCAAGGATGTGAGACCTTTCTGAGGTTGTATGTCGGAGCATTTTCTCGACGACGTTAACCTGTGTGGAAAAGGTCGAGAGAATCCACCAAGGATGTGAGACCTTTTCGAGGTTGTATGTCGGAGCATTTTTTCGACGACGTTAACCTGTGTGGAAGAGGTCAAATCGAATCCCCCTGGGATTGATTTTGCTTTGATTAGGAGAGGGCGAACGCCGCGTATATCCTGAATCAAAGGTGAAGAATGTTCTATCTTTAGACCGTTACTGCCTTTTTGAGTTTGAGATTAAGACTTTGTCCAAGGAGTAGAAGCCCAGCAGGGGACTATATAAGGCTTGTAATTGATTGGAAGTATCCTTGAATGTCGCTGAGATTTTCCCAAAATATCATCTTGATATAGAAAGCATCGGAGGATCTTTTTGACCATAATTGGGGTCAAAGTTGCCCCCCAGTCCGCATCTGATACAACAATGACTGATGTTAGGAAGTTGATAAGAGCGATATTTTGAGATTGGAGCAAAAGTTGCCCCCCCCCCCAGTCGGGAATCACGTTCCCACAGACGGCGCCAAACTGTTGCGTCGAGGAGTATTCGCGGCGATGGAGCAATATAAAGTTTATCGTCTTAGCGTTGTACGAAAATCCAGCACGCAATCAGATAAGTAGAGAGGGTCTAGCATTTATGAGACACCAAGATTTTTACGTGGAAAACCCCTGAAAAAGGGGAAAAACCATGGGGCCTAGCCCAGTTTGATCAAATCCACTAGTATTTGCAGTATATTACAAATGAGGCCCTTCCTTGGTCGAGGAGGAGCTTCTTCCTTCTCCTCCTCCTCTTCTTCTTCTCTCTCTTCCCTTGAGTCCCCTTTGTATAGAATGAGGGCTCTATTTATAATTTTTCTGGAGTGGCATAGCCCGTAAATAGGCGTGAGATCATGGGCGAATTGGGAGTGGTTTGAATGGACGGCCGATATCGAATCCTTTGATCATGCACCGTTCGTTGGATATTTAAAGGCCTTAATGATGTCGAAATTCGGCGATCTTGGGCTCGTTGGATTCGTCTCGTCGAGCCGTTCGATTCGAGTATAATCTCGTCAAAATCGGAGACCGTTTGTTAACTCAAATTGCTGTTTGAACCTTCTGACAGCGCTTCGGGTCCTTGATTCGAACTCATTTGGACTCGGATTGAGTTGAATTTGGTGTCGTTGGGTTCGTATTCCGAGACGCTCAGTTTGACTATAAGCTCGCTGAAATCGGAGTTCAGGTGCTCCCGAATTTAATTTTTGAAGTTTCTGGCTAGCTTTTTGCCTCGAGATTCTTGCCCGATCAAGATAATTTTTTCATGACGTATCAATCCTAATCGAAAGAAGCACCTTTAAGCTGGGCCAAAATGACGGTGAATTGCCCCTAATAATTGAAAAAAAAAATCAAAGTTGACCTAGATATATCAATATCTAAATTTATAGAGACTTTTAAATTAGCATATCTTCTAACTATTTGGCGGGATACCAATTCTAAATTCTCATTCTCCTCTAATATTACTGATTAATCCAATCACATCATGGTTGACGTCGGTGCACATCATCAATGACATTATTGCTGTAAACTAATTCCCAATCTCGTCATTTGGAGAATAAAAAAGAAAATTTCAACCACTAACCTGTCTTTCTCCCCACACGAGCAAAAGGGTAAGCCAAATAACTTCCCCGCCCCTTCGGAAACTGGCTTCCATGCCCTTCTGATGTGAACTGCGGCTTGTGATTTCCTCAATAAAGCAAGTATCCAGCTTGATCCCTCTCCAACTGCATTTATCGTTTGTGTTCTCAGTCGCTGCTTTCTTCTTCCTCGCTTCAGGAATACAAAGCTTCTTTGAAACGCAGTCTCTGATCGATCGTCGGGAAATTTGTTTCGCGCCATCTTCGCCTCGAGCTGATCGTCAGACTCTCCAAGCGGTAAGCGATCTCAAATGCTTCGATATTGACATCTGCAGATTCTATCTTTATTGACCTTTTTATTTCACTATGTTTTTTAATTAAAAATTTACTCTAGAAATGAAAAAAATTAATCTCAAGTATATGATATAAAATATATAAGCTTTATTTAATTATATTATTTATCAACAAAAAAAAATCCTCTTAGATGTTTATATATTTATTATATAAAATAAAAAGATATTTTAAATTTGATTTATACGTATTAAATAAAAAAAATTAAATATATATAATCTTATCAACCAACAAATACTATTTGATCATTAATTAGTTTAATAATATTTTTATAAGAATTTTTTTATGATAAACTATAAAAATAAAATGTGCAGAATATTTAAAATCTAATATTTAATTTAAAAAATTGAATTGTAGTTATTTGCAAATTTATTTTTGGTAACATCATTAGAAATCTATCTGATCAAACTGAATTTTCCATGTT
>NW_021318592.1:607769-636000 GCF_001605985.2 Dendrobium catenatum
ATTTTATAATAGAAAAATATGATTTTAAAAGGACAAGTAAAGAAGTGAAAGAGCTCCATCTTTGAATTTTTTTGTCATTTTTTAGCTTATTAAGTATATAAATCATCGCATTACCAAAAAAATAATAATAATAATTTGCATAAATATTACTTAACTTTTCAATATTTATATATCTAACATCTAAAATTTAATATTTAAATATTTAAGTCACATAAAAAATCATTTATATTAGTTTTTTAAAGTGAAAACATTTTTTAATCCATATATTTTAATTTGATTGTGATACTAAAATATCAAAATTTATAAATATATAAATATTTTTTTTAATCATGAAGATCAGATGATTATGATTACTCCCATTCAAGCAACGGATCTCAAAAATCAACTTCATTCAGCTTCCCTGAGCATGCCAGACACACCTGAAGCTCGAAATCCAGACCAGCCTATGAGCTTCCATGCAGATCTATCAGCCACGAGGACATCCCAGCACGAATTTTCAAGCCACAGAAGAGTAACAGAGAACTGCTATGATTCTTTCAAGACGAATTCTCTCAGATTTGACAACCAGTTCTCAAGAAAGTCGCAGGAGATCATACAAGTTATCTCTGGATCAGAAGCTGCAGAACAAGGCGAATTGCCTTCAGCTGAACGTTATTTTGCAGCCCTTGAAGGGCCTGAACTAGAGGAACTCAAGGCAAGCACATATTCTATCTCTTTAACAGCATAATAGTAATATATTCTGTCTTTATAACCTTCACAAATGTCAAGATTTGCGACAGCTAAAACCGTCATAATATTAGAAATCACGCCATAATATTATAAATCTATTTATTTGAATAGAATTAATGACGGTTAAAACCTCTGCAAATTTGGAAATTTGGGGTGGTTATAACCGCTGCTAAATCTAACCCGCCGGTCCTTAAACTGATGTAGAATGTCGTTGTAGCGCATTGCAATTATAGCGGGGGTGCAGCGGTTTTAAAACCGCTGCAAAAAAATTTGTGGCGGTTATAACCACCGAGATAGGCCTAATTATTAGAACACTCTCTATAAACCGTTGGTCTATTCATTGTATTAAGTAAAATGAAATGCAAGGTGTCATTTTCCTATTGGTCTTTGGCTTCTTGAGCCGTACTGGCAATCCCTATATATAGACCTGCCAAACGCCTGTAATAGGGGAATCAGAATAATACAATTTCTCTCTTGTTTCTTCCAGTTTCTTTAGTGTTCTCTGTACCATTGGTTTCTTCATGGTATCAAGAGTAGGTTAGGTCCTCTTGCTCTCAGATGGATCACTCTGTCTCCTCCGGAGTTGCACAACACCATGTATTGCCTGCGCTCGACACCTCTGAACTGGTGATTCCTTCTAATCTCAAATTCTTGGTGTCAAACATCAAGAATGTCGTGACGATTCCGCTGGCGATCGACAACTACACTCTATGGCGATCTCAGGTCCTCAAGATCGTCTGTGCCAATGGGTTTCAACAATTTCTTGATCCCGATTTCCTCCCTCCCCCTCAGACGATCACGAACTCAGACGGCCTGCCCTCAACAAACCCATTATTCTCTAAATGGGCTCTCACGGATCAAAATATCTCCGCTGCCATCTGCTCCACCATTTCGGCACCTGTTCTTCCCTACGTCATTCACCTCGACACCACGACAGCAATCTGGCTGTCTATTCAGAACAGGTTTCAATCAACGAACAGATCCAAGGTCATTCAATTGAAGAATGAACTCCATAACATCACCTTCAAGAACTCTAACATGAACCAGTACCTCACGGAGATCAAATCTTTGGTGGACCAAATCGCTGCAGCAGGGGCGATCGTCGATACAGAAGATGTAATTATGTACATTCTAAACGGTCTACCCCCATCGTATCAATCATTCAAGACGGCCATTCGAACAATGCTGCATCCAATCTCGCTTGATCAGCTCTATCCTCTTCTGCTAATTGAAGAAGTAAATCTGGCAACCGAGGCATCCAAGTTCACGCACAGGTCTGATCCAACCACTGCACTCTTCAACTACAGAGGAAGAGGCAAAAGATCCAGAGGAAAACCTCCGAACGGTACAAACAATCCTTCAAGAAACACGGCGGTAACCTCTGTAACATGCCAGATCTGTCTCAAAAAGGGTCACTCGACACAGACATGCTGGCACAGAGCGAACATGCAATACACCCCGTCTTCACGAAATACCAATACGGCTTTGCTGGCGGGCTCCGACAACAACGACGATAATTGGTTTCTGGACTCAGGGGCTTCCACTCATCTCACCAATTCGCTAGACAACATGTCCATCTCATCCCCATATCAAGGGTCGGACACTGTCACAATTGGAGACGGTAGCTCTGTTAAAATCTCTCACACAGGGGCGGGCATTCTCCCGACCCCGTCTAGTAAGCTTACCTTATCACACATTCTTCATTTGCCTTCCTTACAATTTAATCTTCTTTCGATTTCTCAATTAACCAAAGACAACAACATATCCATTATATTTGATCCCACCGGTTTCATATTGAAGGATCTGAGGACGGACAGAGTTATTCTTCGCGGCCCGTGTAAGGAAGGACTCTACCAAATTTCGACAGTAAATAAAGTGCAGCATCACAAGTCGCTTGCTGCAAGTAGCTCCTCGGCACTCCGGTGGCATCAAAGGCTGGGTCACCCGCACAAGAGAACTTTTAACATCATTTCTAAATGTAATCCTGCATTAGCTCTAGGGAAATATGCCATTAACTGCAATCCTTGTAATAGCTCTAAATGTCACAAATTGCCCTTTGAGCATTCAGAACATCATAATAACTCTCTACTTTCGCTTATTCACTCCGACGTGTGGGGACCGGCTCCTATAGCATCAAATCAGAGATACAGATATTATGTCATCTTCATTGATGACTACTCTCGTTTTACCTGGGTGTTTCCCCTTCAGTTCAAGTCTGACGTTTTTTCTTCATTTAAAACCCAGGTGGAGAACTATACTTCACAGAAAATTAAAATACTTCAGTCTGACGGCGGCTCATAATATGTTAATCAGGCGTTCTCCTCATTTCTAAAACAACACGGGATTCTGCACCGGAAATCCTGTCCCTATACACCTGAACAGAATGGCGTTGCAGAGCGCAAGCACCGTCACGTTATTGAAACCACTCGTACACTGCTTGCCACAGCATCGGTTCCATATGTCTACTGGCCGGATGCGGTATTCACGGCGGTATACCTCATAAATCGACTACCGTCGGGCACCATCACCAACGCCTCCCCGTTCGAATTATTCTACAAACACAAACCTCGTTATGATCATCTAAAGGTGTTCGACTACGAGTGCTTTCCACTAGCCCCACCGCACACACGCCACAAACTGCAACCTAAAGCCCAGTCTCATGTCTTTCTAGGCTATTCTGACGATCATAAGGGTTATAAATGTTTAAACATTCAAAACAACAAAATTACTATAAGCAGACATATTATGTTTCAAGAAAACAATTTTCCTTTTTCTCAGAAAAAGCTTCCGTCTGGCAATGTACCGCAGGAGTCCACCATTCCTCAGCTATTGCTTACTCCTCTCCCACCTCCATCTTATCACCCGAAGAGAACGTTACATCCCCCATCTCAGGTAATGCAACCACCCATTCCTCTGAGAACTGAAACAAATGTCTCCATACAACAGGTTCAGCAAATCAATCAAGAAACACGCATGGAACCAGTGCACCCAATCATCTCGGGTCACCCGATGACCACACGCAGCAAAACAGGTTCTCTTCGACCAACCAACAGATTAAATCTGCACTACAACCACAAAAAGAGCAATCAATCGGCTGATCCCACCACATACGCCGAAGCAGTTAAGAAATTCGAATGGCGTCAAGCTATGGCCAACGAATTTCTGGCTCTTCAACGACAAGGAACTTGGCAACTGGTGAAACCACCGCCGAATGCGTCCATCCTCGGATGTCGGTGGACCTACAAAACGAAACTACATGCAGACGGGACTATTGCCACTCACAAGGCCAGACTGGTGGCTCAAGGCAATCATCAACAATACGGGTTGGACTATCTCGAAACTTTCAGTCCAGTTGCCAAACTTCCAACCGTAAGGATCCTTCTAGCTATTGCACTGTACCACGATGGAAAGTGCAACAACTCGATGTGGCAAACGCATTCCTTCATGGGCATCTGTCGGAGATCGTGTACATGACGCAACCGAAAGGATTCGAAGATAACACGCATCTAAACCATGTCTGCCATCTTCGCAAAGCGTTATACGGCTTAAAACAAGCGCCCAGGCAATGGTACAATACGTTTGCGAACACCGTAATCACACTCGGGTTCACTCAAAGTCAGTCCGACCCATCGCTTTTCATATACAAGAAGGATCAGGTTTGCATTTTTTTACTAGTATATGTAGATGATATTCTAATCTCGGGTAATAATTTGGACAGAATACAACATGTGCTGGACGAGCTTAACAACAAATTCAACATGAAGCATCTTGGGGAGGTTTCGGAATTTCTGGGTATTAAAATAACAAAACAGGATAACAGCTACTTCCTATGTCAAGAAAACTATGTCCAGCAAATCCTCGCTCAAGCCAATCTGACGGAATGTAAAGAGCTGGCCAATCCCACGTGCACCAAGATCCCATATACATTTAACTGCGAAACAAACCTTCAAGTTCCAACCATGTATCGCCAAATCACGGGATCTCTTCAATATCTAACCATTACACGACCGGATATCTCTTACAGTGTTAATCTATTGTCACAACATATGCATGAACCTCAACCTCAGCACGTTTATCTGCTCAAACGGCTTCTTCGCTACCTCAAAGGTACGTCAAAATATGGCTTACCTGTAACAAAATCTGATCTCCAACTTCAATCTTTTTCAGATGCCGATTGGGCGGGCGACCCAGAATCAAGAAAATCTACCTCAGGTTACTGCTCCTTTCTCGGCAACACCCTCATTTCATGGACGGTGAAGAAGCAGCACACCATTGCAAGATCGTCGACCGAGTCTGAGTATCGCGCACTGGCAGCCTTAACGGCAGATGTTCTCTGGATTCATAGGCTGCTGTTCGAATTTGGCATCACTCAGTCTACTCCAACCAACATATACTGCGACAACACCTCCGCAATAGCTCTGGCAAATAATCCGGTGTTTCACGCATGCACAAAGCACATTGAAATAGATCAGAAATTCGTTCGTGAACACATCCAAAACCGGTACATATCCATCTTACCCATAAGCACAATAGATCAAGTGGCAGATATTTTCACAAAAGCCCTCTTTACACCTCGATTTCAAAAACTAAGGCACAAACTGACAGTTAACAAAGAACCATTAATTTGCGGGGGAATATTAGAACACTCTCTATAAACCGTTGGTCTATACATTGTATTAAGTAAAATGAAATGCAAGGTGTCATTTTCCTATTGGTCTTCGGCTTCTTGAGCCGTACTGGCAATCCCTATATATAGACCTGCCAAACGCCTGTAATAGGGGAATCAGAATAATACAATTTCTCTCTTGTTTCTTCCAGTTTCTTTAGTGTTCTCTGTACCATTGGTTTCTTCACTAATACTATGCTGTGATAGGTCTATTTTTTGATAGTTAAATTATAATTTTTGCACCTATTTCAGGCGTCAGAGACGCTGATTCTTCCTCAAGATGAGAAATGGCCTTTTCTTCTTCGCTTCACCATATCTTCTTTTGGTGTCTCTGTTGGTATAGGAATCCAAGCCTTCCTCTGGAAGATAATAGCCACATCTCCTTCCATGAGCTTTCTTCATGTAAGCTCGGTTATCTACTACGTCCTTTGGTGCATCGCAGTCTCTTTGATGATCTTAGTGGCCTCCACATATGTTCTGAAGATGATATTTTACTTCGAAGCTGTGAAAAGAGAGTTTCTTCATCCTATCAGAGTCAACTTCTTCTTCACTCCATGGATAGGCTGCATATTATTAGTAGTCAGTGCTCCTCCATCCATTGCAAAGCACTTACATTCTGCTCTATGGTATGTACTAATGGCTCCTATACTATTCCTTGAGCTCAACATCTATGGGCAGTGGATGATGGGAGGAGAACGAAGGCTTTCGAAGGTGGCGAACCCGTCGACGCATCTGTCGATTGCAGGAAACTTTGCAGTTGCATTGCTGGGATCATCTATGGGGCTCAAAGAGGGACCGGTCTTCTTCTTTGCAGTGGGTTTGGCGCATTATCTTGTCTTGTTTGTGACTCTTTATCAGAGGCTTCCGACAAATGAGGCTTTGCCGAAGGATCTTCACCCAGTTTTCTTCTTGTTTGTGGCAGTGCCAAGTCTGGCTAGCGTGTCATGGAGTAGGATAGTTGGGCACTTTGATCTTGGCTCAAGGATAGCTTACTTCACGTCCATGTTCATTTATGCTTCTCTGGTAAGAGTCTCTCAGATTTGAAAATTTTGTAGTATTTGGGTTCAGTTTATAGTGAGATGTTTTAATCTTAGACTTTTGAATGGGTCTAATTTGATATTTTAAACTTTTAAAATAACCGAAATTAAATCTGGTTTAGATTTCTAGGAGAAATTTTTGGAGAGTTAAGGAACTAATTTAGATAAAATTAGGCCCATTTAATAATATGTGAATACAATGGACCCGATAAGTTTTATAGGGATGATTTGGGTTTTTTTTTTTAAGGTAATAACAACAATATCAAGCCTTTATTCTACTATGTGGGATTGGCTACATTAAATTTTTCTTCTCCATTGTATTTTGCTAAGAATCAAATTCTTATTTAAATCTACTAAAGAAATGTCATTTTTAATATTTTGTAACTAAAATTTTTTAGATCTATTTGTACCTTTCTTAACATAAGTCTGATCTAATACATCTACTCTCCTAATCGGATCACTGGAAGGCTGCCGTTATATGTGACCAAAACACCTAAGGGGACTCTTTTTAATCTTATCTTCCATTGGAGCTACACCAACCTTTTTACGTATTTGCTCGTTTTGTATCTTGTCTCTAAGAGTAAAGACACTCATCCACATGAGCATCCTCATCTCGACAACACTTAACTTAATATTAGCTTCTCTTTTAATGACCAACATTCTGCATCATAAAGCACTGCAGGGGTTACAACCATCTTATAGAATTTTTCGTTAATTTTGAGAGATATTTTTCTTTCACATAACAAGCTCGATGCATTCCTTCACTTCAACCATCCAACTTGAATTCAACTAATAATATCCTCATCTATTTCACCATCATTCTAAATAATAGACTCAAGATATATAAAACGTGTACTCTTATTAATAACTTCTTGTCAAAATTAACAATCCCCCACTAGCTAAATCTATTACTATTAAAATTATACTACATATATTCGGTTTTAGTTCTACTCAAACGAAAACCTTTAGACTTTAAGCTAATTGACCTCCATAATTCAATTTTTCCTTCAACTCCCTCTCTAGTCTTATATATCAACAAAAAGATTATCATCAGCAAAGAGCATCCACCAGGATACAACCTCTTCAAATCCATAGTAAGAACCCATAACTAAAGTAAAAAAGATACTGGCTTAAGGCTGATCATTGATGTAATCCAACTGAAGTAGGAAAATACTTTGTCAAACCACCTTTTGTATTTGAACACAAGTAACAACTGAAGCATACGTATCTTTTAATGACTTAAATATAAGCTTTAATATTAACCCCTTTTTTTCCTTAAACTCACCATAGCACTTGTCTTGAAACTTTATCAAATGCTTTCTTTAAATTAATAAATATCATATGTAGATCATCCTTATTCTCTCTATAATTCTCCATCAAATCTCTCAATAAATGTATAGCTTCCATACTAGACCTACTTGTCATGAATCCAAATTGATTTTGACAAAAACATTAGTTTCACTTTGTAATCTATGCTCCTTTCTCCTATAATTTAGACTCAAGGTTTTATCTCCTTTGTGTAATTTCCCAAAAGATTAATCATTTATAAGTGATTTGATACAAGCACATTTAACTTTAGAGTTTCTAATGAAATTTCAATCATTATACTAAAAGGTGTCCCAACATTTAAGAACTTAGCTTCACTCTCTTATGGGGGGCTTCACATGTTTTGTGTGTGTATCAATGATGCTTCCTTTTAGCACCATTTGATATAAATATAACTCAAATAACCATAGAAAGAAGAGAAAATGAACAAAAAAAAAAGGCATTGCTAGGCAATTCAAGAATGCTTAAAACTCCTGATGGGGAAGAACTATTAGGCAATTAGAAGATACCCACAACTCCAGATAAGTAAGGAAGAGGAGCAGCCACAAAACCGATAAGAACCTACCTAATAACCTATAAACTGATGTAGGGTATCGGTGGAGGAACTAGAGAGCTAGCAAAAACGATGTAATAAGAACAAGAACACCGAAATTGGTTATATAAGAAAGTTGTATATTTCATTCTGTTTGTATCTTCCCTGTATACAACTATATAAGCTTTTCTGTAAGAGTGCTGGAAATGGAAATAACTAACTAAAGCAACTTTAGTACGGAAGCATAATGAAAAAGGGAAATATGGTAGTGGAATACTAACCATGATGCATAACTAAAATAAAGTAATAATACTAAAGCATATTATAAAGTAAAGTGTTCCCTTATCTTAGGATGATCCTCATCAGTTGTCCCCTGCCGGCGAGAGTTCTGCTGTCTCAGCAGAATCAGCAATATGAGCATTGTCAGCTGGAAAATACGGATAGATATCGGCAACATTGAAGGTAGACGTTGTGCCAAAATCAGACGGAAGATCAATGACATAAGCATTGTCATTTATCTTCTTCAAAATGGGAAACGGGACCATCTTCCGGCGACCCAATTTAGAATAAGCACCATGTGGTTGTCGCTCTCGTCGTATACGAACCATAACCAATTCTCCAGGCTTAAAAATTCTCTCCCGCCGATGACAATCAGCCGCAGCTTTGTACTGCTCATTGGAGGCAATGAGCTTGTGACGGACATCAATTAGCATGGTTGTGAATTGATCAACAATTTGGGCAGCATTTCGACTGCTACATTTAGGCAGAACTTCCACATCAACAGTATGATTATGGGCTTTAGTGTATACAACATGGAACGGTGAAAAACCCGTCGACCTGTTTGGCATACTATTATACGCGAATTCTGCTTGGCTTAGAACATCATCCCAAAGTCTTGGCTTCTTTTGAACAAGACACCTCAACATATTGCCTAGAGTACGGTTGACCACCTCAGTCTGGCCATCCGTTTGCGGATGATATGCGGAACTCAATTGATGTCAGTTTTAAGGCGTTTCCACAATTCGCACAAAAAATGACTAACAAATTTAACACCGCGATCGGATGTTAAACTACGAGGAATGCCATGTAAACGAATAATTTCATTGAAAAAAAAACAAGCAATGTTAAGAGCATCAAAGGTTTTCTTGCACGCTATAAAATACGCCATTTTAGAAAACCTGTCTACCACAACCATGATAGAATCATTACCTCGCTTCGTTCGTGGCAACCCGAGAAAAAAATCCAAGCTGAGAACCTCCCATATTGTAGCTGGCACTGGTAACGGCATATATAATCTGGCATTCTGTCCACTGCCCTTATACGATTGACATACTGAGCACCTCTCGATTGAGACATCCCACCGCAGATGCAGCCAAAAGAATCTGAGCTGCAGCTGTTCGATGGTTTTGTCACGGCCAACGTGAGCAGCTAAGCCCCCATAGTGTAATTCACGAATCAATTGCTGCCTCCAAGAAGAATCTGGTACACATAGTGCATTTTGTTTAAATAGATATCCCTGACGTATTTCATAATCTCCCACCGAAGGCTGCTCTAGACATTCCGCCCATATCTTCGTGAAATCCTTGTTCGTAGCATACAGGTCTTTTAAACACTGGAGCCCGATAATTTCAGTGTTCAGTTGCAATAAGAGAGTGGATTGTCGGCTCAAAGCATCAGCTACCCTGTTTTGTGAACCTGGTTTGTGCTTAAGAACAAATCGTTGTAGATACAAGATCCAACGAGCATGCATACGGTTAAGTGTTTTTTGGCTATTAATGTACTGTAAAGCTTTATGATCGCTGTGGAGAATGAAATCTTGGTGTAATAGGTATTGTTCCAACTGTTTAAGCGCACGCACCACAACATAAAGCTCTTGCTCATATACACTCCATTTTTGTCGAGCCGGGCACAATTTTTCACTGAAATACTCAACAGGTTTGCCACACTGCATCAAAACAACACCTACTCCAACTAAGGAAGCATCCGTTTCAACAATGAATGGTTTCTCAAAATCAGGCAAAGCGAGTACAGGGGCTGTTGCAAGTGCAGTTTTTACTGCTTCAAAGCTGGATTGCTGAGTTTCCATCCACAGAAATTGCTTAACCTTTAAACAATCAGTTAAAGGAGCTGCTAATATACTAAAGCCACGTATAAAACATCGATAAAAATTTGCGAGACCATGGAACTGCGCATGTCGAAGAACGACGTCGATGTGGGTCAGTCGGTGATTGCTCTCACTTTTTGCGGATCCACCCGCACCCCTTCAGCCGTGATAATGAAACCAAGGAAGTAAGCAGTACCCGTAGCAAATTCACACTTGGCCAAGTTCAAATACAGCTTATTTTCCTGCAGCACTTCAAAAATCTGATGTAGGTGTTGCCAATGCTCAGATAAAGTTTTGCTAAAGATTAAAATATCATCAAAGTAAACAACGCAAAACTTGTTCAAATAAGGTTTCAAAATTTCATTCATGAGCCTCATGAATGTGGCCGGTGCGTTACAGATCCCGAAGGGCATGACCTTCCACTCATATAATCCTTGGCGAGTCTTGAACTCCGTCTTCCATTCGTCTCCGGGTCGGATACGAATTTGGTGGTACCCGCT
Source organism: Dendrobium catenatum (assembly GCF_001605985.2). Taxonomy (NCBI): domain Eukaryota; kingdom Viridiplantae; phylum Streptophyta; class Magnoliopsida; order Asparagales; family Orchidaceae; genus Dendrobium; species Dendrobium catenatum. The sequence continues at coordinate 618,664 of NW_021318592.1, forward strand.
GCGTAAATCAAGCTTAGAGAATACAATTGATCTCGCTAGCCTTTCTAGCAACTCTTCCAGCCGAGGAATGGGAAACCGAAACTTAACTGTAATTTTATTGATATCTCTGATATCCATGCACATTTGCCACGTACAGTCTTTCTTCGGCACCAACAGTGCGGGAACGGCACACGGGCTCAGGCTAGGTTGAATCAGTTGTTTCTCCAATAGGTCATCCACCAGTTGTTGCAATGATAAGTGATCTTTTGGGCTTAACCTGTAGTGCGGCAGGTTAGGCAAATTAGCCCCTGGAGCAAGATCAATTTGGTGCTGCATAGCACGTAGAGGAGGAAGAATTGCTGGCAACGTCTCGGGCCCAATATCAGGAAATTGTTTGAGCAGCTGCTGTACCTCAGGGTGTGTGATTCCTTCTTTGTTATGGTGGCACTTTTCCTTGACAACTAATGCAAAGAGTACATAACTCTCTTTGCTGGCATGCAGAATAGCTGAACTCGAGACCAAATTTAGAACATCCACTTTGTTCTTTAGTGAATCAAGAAAACTAATAGGTTGTGGGAGAAGTTTGAGCTGCCTTACCTTCCATTCAAATGAGTAAGAATTGGATCTGCCATCATACATAGCGCCCACATCATACTGCCAAGGCCGCCCCAGGATAATATGGCAAACATCCATATCTAACACATCGCATAACACTTCACCTACATATTGTTTCCCTATAGAGAAAGTGACCCGACACATGTCAGATACCAAGATGTCCATCCCCTTCTTCACCCAACTGATTTTATATGGATGGAAACTTTTAGAAGTCTTGAGTTGAAGTGCTTGCACCACCGATCGAGCGATGACATTTTTGGTACATCCGCTATCAATTAGTAAGTCACATACCTTACCATTACTTGTGCATCGGGTTTTAAAAACGGAATTATGTTGGGAGTTTTGCGTCTGCCTTGGGGACAATAAGATTTTCTCCATGACACACACCAATGGTTCGCCCGTATCAGGTGTAATTTCTTCTTCCTGCTCCACTTCATGTTCATCGACCTCGCCTTGTAACTCCTCATTTTCAGCAGTGGTTAGTTGTAACTGTGGTCGGCTTGGGCATTCGTTTGATTTATGGCCTACCTGGAAACATCTGAAACACTTGATAGTACTCGGTCTGGCATACGGATTGTCTCGAACAGGTTGTCTCCACTTTGGTTGCAACTTCGGATCACTAGCCACTCCCTGTGCAGCATTCGGGACAGGAGACGGAGTAGCATCATTGGAGCTGAGAGGTTTCACTGCGGACTTGTTCGGATTGTAATTGGTTTTCACCTGGTCTTGTGGATGATCAACAAACTGTCGTCGACCAACATACTGTTTACTACCTCTGTACAATTGAAGTTCAGCTTTCAATGCATAATTAACCGCCTGTGAAAGTGACCAGACTGAATTCATCTCCAATTTATCTTGAATAACTTCCTTGAGTCCTCCGATGTACCGGGCAACCAGATGGTTAACACTCTCATTAAGATCATTACATGCACTAAGACGGTGAAATTCTTCTGTATACTCGCTAACAAATCTACTGCCTTGAGTGCAATGCTGATACTTGTGGTATAGGATTTGCTCATAATCCGTGGGTAAGTATTGGCAACGACGAAGCTGCTTCATCCGCTGCCAATTACGAACTGCACCACAAACCTCCCGTCTTCGTGTTTGTAGAAGCTACAGCCACCACACACTTGCACCTCCTTTTAATCGGCAAGCCACATACTTCACCTGCTTGTCCGACGGAATTTCCATATACTCAAAAAACATTTCTACTGACCTTTCCCAGTCCAGATAATCCTCAATGTGTAGTCGGCCATCAAAAAACGGGATATCGAGCTTCACTCGAAATTCACCGTGTGGGCGGCCGTAAGACGTCCCCCGACGTCTCCGATTGTATTGCGCCGGTAATTGGTCTTCCCCTGATTCAGATGAAAAATCAGCATTCAACTGCTCCGAGCCTCCATCATCTGAATCCGTTAACTAAGGAACTGCTGGTTCACGCCGACACCCTTGATGGTGTCCCCGATCACGCCGCCCCGGGGACAATGTGGGTTGCGCTGGTGCCCGATTGGGATGAGGTCTACCCAACTCCGTCCGAATGGCTTGGAACTCTCTCCGCATATCCATAGATAACCGGCGCAGATCAGTTCTTAGCTCATCTAACCTTTGATCAAGATTACTATGGAGTTCCCAAAGGGTATCAAGGCTGCGAACGTCGTTGCCAGCCCCTCGCCTGCTGCTTTCCGCAATTACCCCCAAGCACCGAGCTCTGATACCAATAACTGATGTAGGGTATCGGTGGAGGAACTAGAGAGCTAGCAAAAATGATGCAATAAGAACAAGAACACCGAAATTGGTTCTATAAGAAAGTTGTATATTTCATTATGTTTGTATCTTCCCTGTATACAACTATATAAGCTTTTATGTAAGAGTGCTGGAAATGTAAATAACTAACTAAAGCAACTTTAGTACGGAAGCATAATGAAAAAGGGAAATATGGTAGTGGAATACTAACCATGATGCAGAACTAAAATAAAGTAATAATACTAAAGCATATTATAAGGCAAAATGTTCCCTTATCTGAGGATGATCCTCATCATAAAGTCACATAACTCACAAACAACACGTCAAACACCCATTTACATTCACTCATATCAGAACCATAAACAAAACCTTCAACCCTTATCTTTTTCTTTCCTTCCTTCATTTTAATTTGCAGGTTGTTCGAGTTAACTTCTTTCGAGGCTTTAGGTTCTCTCTGGCTTGGTGGGCTTACACAGTTCCTATGGCCAGTGCTTCAATCGCAACCATCATTTATGCAGGAGAAGTTGATAGTCTCTTCATGAAGATCCTATCAGTGGCTCTCTCTTTCATATCTACTCTTACATGCTTAGCTTTAGTCATCAGCACTATTTTTCATGCTTTTGTTTTGCATAATCTCTTCCCTAATGACATTGCCATTGCCATCACATTGAAGAAGTCGAGCTAAGTAATCAGTGATAGAGGCCTTTTCTGTGCAAAGAATTTGTTCTGTGCTAATGTGCTTTGGATCTTAGATTTTATTTTATTATGGTAATGGTGTTTGTTGCTTGTGATGGGTGCTGAATAAAGAGGAGTTTATTGGGGTTTTTAAATTTGAATGGCTGAAGTTTGCGCAGAAGAAATGAATATTGATAGTGATTGCTATCAAAAAAGGGTATGTTTAGGATAAATTTTTTATTTTTTATTTTATTTTATTTATATTTTAATATAAAATAAAATATATTATATATTTAAATAACTATTATTATTATTCTTATATGTTAGATATAGGGGTGTCAATTTCGGGTCACGGGTCGGGTTCGGATTGAACCTGAAACTGACCCGACACTATTCGGGTCAACCTGAACCAGACCCGTTTTTGAAAACGGGTCAGTTTTCTGACCCGCTTCGGGTCTGGGTCAACCCGACACGACCCGAATGACCCGTTTCCAACAAAAAAATTGCTAGTTTTCAGGTCAAAACGAGTTTATCTCCTCTTTTTGGGATAAAAACGGGTATATCTCCTCTTTTTCGGGTCAAAATCGGGTCAATCTCGGGTTGCTGGGTCAAAATCGATTTTTCGGTTCAATTTTGGGTCATAGGGTTAACCCGAATCCGACCCGATTTTTGAAACGGGTCGAAATGTTGAACCCGACTCCGACCCGTTTCGGGTCATAGGGTTACTCGAACCCGACCATCATCGCTTGACTTAGATAAGGTTGTGGTAGAGTTTGATGGCATTGGTAATCGGTAGATGACAGTGGTGGGTGCTGGCTGGCGCGAATTTCACTTTAAAAAGTTATTTTGAGCACTTTCAAAAAATAAAGAATAAAAATAGTAAAATACATAAATCAAACATATACTAAAAAAAGTAATATGCTATGTTGAGCATTTTAATTTTTCTTTAGTATTGTTGCATTTCTGAACATTTGGGGTGGTAAAAAGATAAAGAGTTTAATGTCTTAGTTTTGTATAATTGTCGAACACACAGATACGAAAGAGGGGTACGAGAATTATAGGAGACATCAAAATTCATATGTGGAAATTAAAATTTTGAAAAGGGGAAAAACTATGGGATATTACTCAATTAAAATGATTCTACTAGTGTTTGGAGTCGAGTACAAATACTGCCCTTCCTTGAGGAAGGCGTTGGCATAATGTAGTGAATATGTATCTTATAGAGCACATTATATGATTAGAGTTGGAAGAATTCAATGACATGAGAGCTATTCTTAAAAGATGATTGACCTAATTGTTTGTTCGATAGGACCATAATCAGGCGTGTTGGTTAGAGGACCATAGCCAGATGACAGAGGTCGGAGAGACCATAGTCAGGCGATGATGGTAGAAGAGATCGTAGTCGAGTGATTGAGGTCGGGGGGACCGTAGTCAGCAAACAAAGGTTGAATAGATCATAGTCGGACAACGATGGTAACATACCAATTATATAATCTTTGAGAGAAATTTTGGGTACAATGTTAAAATTTTTATGGAAATTCAGGATTATACTGAGAACATGTTAATCTAATTTGCATTATTTATTTTTTATTCTAAAAAGAATAATGATCAACAATAGCCCAGAGAAAAATTTTGATTGTTTGTAAAAAAGCACACCTATGAATCACAAGAAAATTGCAAAAGGTATAAAGTACCACTAAAGAGAAAACCAAAATAAATGCAGTTCAGCTTAAGTCTGTGTTGATGGAAGAGAAGAGAACAATCAATCCATAATAATAATAAAAAAGTCACAATCATATAATATATATATATATATATATATATTATAATTATATATATATAATATATAATATATATATATAATAATATATATAACACTTAATCAGCCTTTTTTAAAACTCCCAACAAAGAGTTTGCCGAGTCTGATTCGATATGGGTAGGTAGAGGCGGAACCAGCAATAATTTTTAGGGGGGACAACTCATAAATAAATGTTTCGCATGTATGTCGGGGTCCAAGGGGCAGCGCCCTGACGGGGTTCGACCTGCCCAGTCAGGTCGCAGGGTCAGGGGCAGCCGCCCTGCGAGGGTTTCCGGGGGTAGCGCCACGAATTAAATTTTTGATTTACTATTTCTCTTTGTATTTAGTTCTTCATTCCCTAGCAATAACACATCTACATAATAATATTTAATTACATTGGGGCAGATGAAATGGGTAGGTGACTCATTTTTCTAATCGGTTGAGATCAGATTGGGTCAGATGAAATGGGTCATTTTTCGGGTTACGACCAAATCGAACCTAAAAACTCATTTTGAACACATAAAAATACTCAACTGAATACTCCAAAAATAAAAATAAGAAATTGATTATTGTCGGCGAGAAGTAGTAAATTGTAATGGACATTACATTGCATCCATGGCCCATCGGCCATCTACATTTGTACTACACATTAATCAATTATTTTGTTGAAATTGATTGTTTCTTACAACTTGTTTAGTTTGTCTCCTCACTAATGGTGAAAGATAATTATTTCTTTTATGTTACTACTTCAGCCTCATATTTTATGATCTATTAATAAATAAGATTCCTGATTGATTAGTCAGAAATGGGTACTCGAAAAGTTTTACGATGGCTGTCAACTACTTAAACACAATCCTCCATTTTTCTCATAAATAACTTGGGTCCTGGCAACACCGGAAGTTGCCTTAGATGATTATGTCACATAAAATGTCAACGTTTCGAAGACCGATTAGGAGAACAGATAAATTAGATCTGGTTTGTTAAGAATGTAGAGGCTGATCTAAAAAAAAATTATATATCCGCCTCAAGTAGTGGGATTAAAGCTTGATGTTGTTTTATTGTAAAACTAAAAATTTGATTTTTGAGAATAATTTGTTTAAATTTTGTATCTATTAAACTAATAGGCACTTACAATTATTAATTGGGGAACTTACAAATATGTCATAAAATTTTTATGTATTTATATATCTAATTTCAAAATATTTTTATTTATTTATACATTATTTTAATATTTAAATCAAATCAAAACACATATATGAAAATTTATATTTTATTTTAAATAAGTTTATAAATAACATTTGAATGAGAAAATTTTTTATGAACGAGTCTCAAAATTATTAGATTAATTTTAAAATAAATATAATATGTAAATAAATTTAATTACATTTGTCTCAAAATAAGTTCAATAATATTAAAATTAAATTTAATTAAAATTTACCAGAATACCCCTCTGATAAACCGACGCTTTCCAAGCTGGATCTAAGAATTGCCGATCCATTCATCATAATAAATTGTTGGACCAATGATCACTACTCAATTATTAAAATGTCTTTTTAATTTTTATTTTATATATTTTATTTGTGAAAAATACGGTTCATTAAATTAATGAATTTTAGTATTTCGATTCTCATATAGAAATTATATTAAAATAAATTTTAGAATAATTAATTTTATTTTAAAACTAATTTATTTATTTTTTGTACATACAATATTAATTTTAAAATAAATTTAATTATTTTCAAAGCTATTTTGATAGAATTTGTATTTACAAAGCATGAATTATATAGATCCAACCGACAATAAGCCATAAAGAAAACAAAATGTTTTTATTGCTGGAATTTGATAGCTGAACAGCTAATTAATGGAGTCCTCCATCAAAGTATCAAACCTTTTTTTACCTTGAAAATGTTTTCTTAAATTTGAAAAGAATATAGCTTCGTTACGCGTTTTTTTATCTCTAAACTTAGTTTTAGTACAAAAATAAAAAAATTTGTACTAAACCTCCATCTAGAAAGCAATAAAAAAGCCGTCCCAACGAAACCTATATTGCAACTTCTCTAATCGAGTTAATGGCGTAAGTGAGTCAAGTTGATTCGTGACCCAATTTAGATTTGGCTCGATAAATAACTCATGAGCCTTTTTTTTTTTGAGATTTGGGCTAATTAAGATAAACTTAACACATGCATCATATACGTAAGAGTCAAACCCATGATCTCTTGATTGGTAGATAAACTTCCAACCAATAGACCAAAGATGAGCCGCGTCTCGTGAGCCTAGTTTGATGAGCTAATGAGCTAACGAGGACCCCTTAAGTACTCGACTGGTTAACTCATGATTCGACTTATTTAAAAATATTAATATAATAATATACTTAAAATATTTAACATTTAAGAGGTTTAAGTACAAACCTTTTAAAAATATTTAAGAATTATATCATAATTTTTGTAGGCATTATATAATAAATTTTTAGATAGCTTGAATCAAATTTATTGTTTGAATTTAGGCTGTTTCAACAAAAATTTGATTTTGTTCATAAATATAAAAATATATTGATTTATATGATAATATTTATTTAAAAAATTATATAACTTTAAATCATATCATATAAAAGAAAATTTAAATCAAAATTTGGGTAAATTTTTTTATAAGTGGTAAGGAACTAGTCTATCATATTACTATTAATTGTTGATGATGATGTGCTCCAACCAAGAGTAATTTTACTAATTTTATAGCATCATTGAACCAAAAGTGGCTAGAGATGGAAATTTCCTAGAGATGACACTTAACTACCCAAGGTTAGGGGTGTCAATTTTGGGTCACGGGTCGGGTTCGGGTCAAACTTGAACTGATCCGGGTTCAAACGGGTTGACCCTAACCCGACCCAGGTAGGAAAACAGGTTGGAAATCCGAACCAACCAACGACCCGACGGGTTGTCGGTGTGACACCGACCGCGACACATACTCAAACGCAAGCGGGCGCGCGATTGGCACGGCCTGGACTCGGACTCAGATGTTGGACGCACGCGGGCTGGCGAGGCGAGCGGTAGACCGCGCGGGCGCGCGATGGAACGGACGCACGAGGGAGCAGCCGCGGGCGCATTACCAAATTCTCCCTAATAAAAAAATAAATCTCTCACAATGACCATAATGGATTTGAGAGTTTTTACACTTCTAAAATTAGGCCAAAGCTAAACAAACATAACAATTAATTAAATAGTGGTTGATGTTGGTATCAATAAAATACAAAGATGGTAATATTAGGGTAGTGTTGCATTTACCTACATGGAAGGAAGACTAAAGCTTTTGAAATTAGATATTTTAGAATAACAAGGTGATTATGTGGTTGATTTATATCATGGAAAATAAAATTATACCTAGCTTCATATTTTATGAAGCCATAGAAGAAGTTTTGTATATTTAAGGTAGAATAACAAGGTGATTATGTGGTTGATTTATATCATGGAAAATAAAATTATACCTAGCTTCATATTTTATGAAGCCATAGAAGAAGTTTTGTATATTTAAGAGAAAGTAAACTCTTATAATGGCAATATAATATATTTATTAGATATTACAAGTAGCCTTTAAGATATATGACAATATATAATTTATCTATTATTTAGTAGTATTATACTCTTACATATATTTGATATGTTTGAAAGACTTAACTAAGAATATCCTAAAGATGTAGCAAAATATTGTACAATAAATAAAGATAAGTGGGTCTTGAGATCCTTAGTTGGGCTAAACAAAAGTTATGATGTAGACAGTGAGAGTGTTAATGAAGAAGTGTATTGATTTCAATCTAAGAATATTTTTATGAGGTATGTTGAGAAGAATGTAGGAAAATATTATGAGGGAAAGTTAATGTGATGCCCTAAGATTTAATGGAAGGTTGGAACTGTGGCACTTCTAGAGTAAGTATATAGTTATATATGTTATGATCCGACCTGAGTTGAGGTAACTCACTAAACTTTTGTTTTTGAACCATTCTGCATATGTATGAGAGTATTTTGCATGCATGTAAAGGTTTGCATGAATTTTGGAGAGAATCCTGTGAGTCTATTTGCATATTTGAAAAATCTAAAGTTTTCCCCTAGGGCATCGTGGCATTGTGCTTGTAAGCACCTCAATGGAAGTGCTCTTGGGGAAAATTGACTTTTAGTTCTATGGTCCATCGTGTGGCTGGCAGGACAGTGTTGTGGATCCTTAAAGGGAGCGTCGTGGACAGCGCTGTACGTCGGTGCAAATTTTATTATTTAAAATATCCAAATCTACTATTTAATTCTGATTGTCTCGTTTGGGAAGCTGCTTAGAGAGATATGGAGATATTTTAGAGAAAGAAAGCCTGTTTCAGGTGGCTTATAGTAATTTTTTGCTGTGGTTCCAGTTTATAAAATTGCTCAGTTTGAGATAAGTTATGTTTCATCTATTTCAGTTTTCAATAATTAAAATTTTTGGCAATTTTTTAATCGAATTTATAAATTGGTTTAAAAAGATATAGTTTTCAAGCATTCTGATAGACACTTGCCACAATTAGACATTGTATGACTAGTATGATGGTTGGGTTATATCAGGTTAGGTCGTGACAAGAACAACTAAAACTATAATTATTATTCAATCATCACATAAACAACTAGTTACTGTAACTAACAATTAATAAAAGTAGGACAAACTCTTTTTCGTTTCATTTTAAAATATGTATATATGAATCTAGATCCAGAAATCCTATACATAAAAAAATAAATAAATACTGAATTACAAAAATGATACCTTAAAACTCAGAACCCGAAGATCCTGCCTCTACACCTAATTTTCTCCGTTGGATCTTTCCCTAAAATATCAGAAAGAACATAATGAGCACAACTAATTCAATGATCCTCTTACCCTAACCCATCAAAAATTCAATATCCAAATTAAAGGATAAATTTTCAAAATAATTAAAAAAAATAGTAAAGAATGAATAAAGTACTAACAAAATTGTAAAACACAAATTTTGTAATATTTGAGTGCATACTTGAGTTTTCGCTTACTTATAGAGCCATTTTCATGGAGATTTTCAAATTCTTCAAAGAATACTTTCCATCAAAAATTTACTTTCACTTGACTTTAATATTTCATCAAAGTTCATACAAAGCTCCAGAAATTTTAATATCTATTTTAGATTATTATTTATACTTATTTCATTAAAAAAATGCAATACAATGATTATAATACATATGTCATAATACTTACTGATAACTTCACTTCCACTTATGCCTCTCTTTTACCTCCCATATATCAAGTGGTGGCAGAATCAGAATAGAATTGTACTATACAACCTTCCACACCCGCTTTCAATAAATGGGACGAGAATCTCTCCCGCACCGATAATTGGGAAATGGGGCAAAAATAGAATATATAGAGCCTTCATAAGAAATTAGAGAGCGTAGATTTTCTCATATGAGAATATATCTATCTGATATCTTGTTATGCATAATACAAATCTAATGCAATAGTAATTCATTTAGAAATCCAATGTAATATTCATTTAATGCATGAATTGACGGTAAAAAGCCGCAATGTTTGTAATATATAATACTAATTGAACTTTGTCCTTTTAATTTCTAACTTTGAGGGAAGATTTATATGAACATTTTAAGACTTTTATATAGCTACTGTATTTTTCAGACAAGCATCAATTCAATAATATATTAAAAATTTTACATAGAAAAAAACAATTGGTTAAACTTCATATAGTCAAAATGTTCATAATAAGGAATATAATAACATATTAAAAGCTATATATGCGATAAAAACTTCATAAAACAAAGAAAAACAAATTTTCATTCATAATTTTAATAAAATCAAAGGAATTGAAATCAAAGACAAGGATTTAGAAGTCGACCTTATGCTCTACAATATCTCGAGGTGGATCGACAAATGAATCTCAAGTTTTAGCCATCAAATCCTTTCACTCTCTTTATCTTTTCCTCTCTTCCCTTCCTCTTCCTCTTCTCTTCTCCGACAAGGTTTAGGTGAAAATGATATTAGCTGATGATTTTATATTTTTTTATATTTTAAATTCACTAATTACTTGACCTAGCACCATGACGCTCAACTTCCAAGAGCCGCTGCTCCCAGAGAATATTATAGATTCTCCCAAAATCTCACTAGTAGAAGACTCAAGCTATGAATCAAGAAATGAAATCACAATAAAAGAACTGTACTTGGGAACTTTTGAATAAACTACCAAAAAAGCAAATCATAGGCTGCAAGTGGGTGTTCCTGAGGTTGGGCATACAAGTTATAAGAAAAGATTAGTAGCAAAGGGGTTTACTTAGAAGGAAGGAATAGATTATAATGAGATTTTTTCACCTGTTGTCATGCATATTTTGATTAGAGCAATTTTTTCATTGGTTGTCAGATATGATCTTTAGCTTGAATAGATGGATGTTAAAACAACTTGTTTTCATGGAGAACTTGAGGAAGTTGTTTACATAAACCAGCCAGAGGGATTTATCAAATTTGTTCAGAAAAATAAAGTTGGTTTCCTTAAGAAATCTTTGTATGGTTTAAAGCAGTCTCCGCAGCAGTGGCAAAAGAAATTTGATTCATTCGTGAGATAAAATCGAACGGTTCTCTATGTCCGATCTCCGCAGGTAATAATCTCTCCCTTGAAGCAAACCACTCCACAACTTAAGTTGCGCTGTCGAGCTCACCAACAGAAATCTCGTCGTTTCAGAAAACACACAATTACTGCAGAATTCAACTACTGCCATAATAATGGATCGCAGTTTCAGAACTGATCAGTCACGCTGATCTTCATTACTTTATATATATAAAAAAAATTCCCTGCTTTCTCAAGTAAAAGTCCTCCTCCACCGTTCCATTAATGCATAACCGGCGAACTTGGATCTGGTTGACACCCACCATATATTTAATCCCAGCATCTAACTTATCATCTTCCTCTCCATTAATGATCTGCATAAGCAAAGGACAGTCAGAAAATTACCTTTGATATAACAGTACCAACCATTATATATTTCTTTTTTGCTCACTTAGTCTGCAAGTTGAAGGAAAGCTTCAATGGCATATCAGATAATGATTGTGAATCAGATAGGAATCAAACTCGTTTTGCATGTTGATATGTTGAATATTATTTGCTAATTAACTATGATGTTGCTTCTTAACTTCCATATTGACTAAAGATTCTCATATATATATAAAATTTCAATTGTGTCTTCATAAATAATACACAATCCATCTCAAATTTTTGTATTAGAATTGTAATTAGTAAAGACAGAGATATAGACTTCTTTTGGGACTACTTTTTTACTGCTTCTAAAAGCAGCTTTGTAGTACAAATTTTAAAATTTTTATATAAGAATGTTGTTTTAAGCAGCAGTAAGGAAGCTGTCACAAACGAAATCATAATCTTAAACATTTTCGTGCTTAATTTTGATTTGTCGATAAATGCTTAGAAATAAATGTATGAATTTGTACGTATTTAACTATTTATCGGTGGCGTATCGGAGGCGTATCTGTGTATCGGTGTATCGGATATAGTATGCCTTCATAAATAGGTGTATCGGTGCAACATTGGTATTTATATAAGTGTGAGGTAGGGCGAGTAAGAGAATAAATGTATGAAAATTAATATAATTTGACTTGATATAGCCTATTATTTTCTATTATTTATTAGTCTATAAAGATCTAAGAAAAATAGTAAATTGTTTAATGGAATGAGATCAAGAGGGTAACTGCCTACCAAGCAAGATCCTTGCTGAATCATGCTGAACTGATTTGAGAACTGAATCTTCTTTTAGTATGTTGCATTGTTGATATGTAGATTTTATACTTTGTTTGTCTTCTACATGGTTGGGGAGATCTTCTGCATGTTTGGTTGTATTGTTAGGGAAGTGTGCATTAATATGGGGTGGAGTTGGGCTAAATATATATGGGATTAAATTTGTTTACAATATAAAATTTAAGGTTTATGTATTTTAAAAGTAATATAATTTTTAGCTATCTAATGTGTGGGCTAAATTCAAATTAAGTTGAATGTACGTTCAAAATATTGCCCCTATGTAAGACCTCTTTGCATAAGTTATTGTTGTCACGTCTTAAAATCTAATTTGAAAGAATTCTTTCTTTTCTTCTGAATTGACAAAAAAATGTTATTTGTTTAAAGTCATTTGGTAAAAAATCTTAAATGAACATTCAACACGTTCATAATTTTAATATTTACAATATATAAAGAGTTATGCGCATGCGGCGAAAGTTTATCAATACAAATATATCTTCATTTTTCAGTTCAAATTTGATCAAAAAAATCATTAAAAAAAATAAATTATCAACAAGACGAGCAAATTTTCCAACAAAACTGAGTGATGAAAATCATTCTACAGCCCCCAAATATTAGGTTCTCGTTTTTCTCCCCCATCCATTTTTAAATTTTTTTTTCCTTTCCATTTCTCTATTCCAATTCTAGCCAAATGAATGGGAGAAAAAATAGGGGTGTCAATTTCGGGTCACGGGCCGGGTTCGGGTCGAACTCGAAACTGACCCGGAGTCTATCGGGTCAACCCTAACCCTCACCGGGTAGGTAAACGGGTCGAATATTCGAACCCGGACCTGACCTGAAGGGTTGCCGGGTTGACCCGACACGGGAAGGAACGAGCGCGGGACGCGAGCGAGCGCGCAGGATGCAAGCCAGCGCGGGAGGTTCGTATTTTCGAGACGCTCAGTTCGACTATAAGTTTGTTGAAATCGGAGTTCGGATGGTCTCCGAATTAATTTTTGAAGTTTCCAATTTGATTTTGCATCGAAATTCGCGCCCAATTAAGATAATTTTTGATAACGTATCAAGTATAAAATTCATAAAAAATTTTTGTAGTTTAAAAAATTATAGAAAAATATCCATAAAATAACTCTTTTTTATTTATTTTTGGGTGAAATTTGTTTGCAAAACGAATAACTAACAGTTCCAAAATCATCACTTGTACCAATAATGCCCAAAATTATGAAAATAGGTGTAATTAAAAAATTATAATATGTATGTTATGATAAAGACAATTTATGATTTGAACTTATAATGACTCCTAAAAAAATTATTTGATAGGATTAAAATATGGTCTATCACAATTGCTCCCTCTCAAACTTTTAAGATTTTTGAAGATCACACCGCACATTAAGAGCTATCCAATCATAATGACATCATTTGAGTCATTTATTCTTGAACTAGAACTAACCATGATAAAAGAAAACTAACACTCATATAGCTATAAAATATTATAAATCATTCAATTCCATCTAAATCACCATCTTCTCAATTACATAGTGGGGAATGTGAATCAAAGGTGATTACTATTCAAAACTTTTAGAAACTTCAAGCAAAAGGTGATTATAATGATAGCAAAGTTGATTTATTCACAAGTTCCCAAGTACAATTTTGTTCATCAGACATAATTTGTTCCTAGAAATTACTCTCATAATCATTTAGTTCATAGCTAGCTAGATTGCAATTTTTCAAATCAATAGGATCTTTCTTTGTAGGCACAACTTCTTCTTGATGATCATCATTATTATTCTTTTGAGTATTAGCTCTAATACATCATTTATGTTACTTATGGAGCCCGAACTCTCTATAATTTGTTCAACCATTTTTTATTACTCATTAAAAGCAACATCCCCGACGGTTTATAATTAGATCTCTTTTTTACCTATTAGCTAACAATTCCATCCTTTGACTCCCTCTAAATATCCTAACATCGAACATCTTTTGGATGATAATTTCAACCTTCCTTATTCATGTAAACATAAAGCAAACATCCATAAATTCTTATACTATTGCAGTCTTACTTTCTCCTTGTCCTAACATCCTAGTGAGTTTTGAAAACAATAGTTATAGACGAATCGTTAAAATTTTTGTACATAAAAGTTGTTTTAAGAAGCAGTAAGAAAGTCATCCCAAATGAAGCCTACTGAAAAACTGCTTTAAGAAGCAATAAGAAAACTGTCTCAAACGAAACCTTAATATCTATTCTTACCCTCCTATTTTTCTTATCATTCTAATTTTTAGTTAAATTTTTTTTCATTACTTAGGTTTTTGAAATCCTCAAATTTTTATTAAAATAACGACACCAACCAAGGGCAAATGCGTCTTTTTTCAGCTGGATATCAAATTCAGAATGATCTGTGCTGAAGCTTAGGCTTAGCTAAGCCTGATCATTAGTGGCTTTAGTGCCATTATCAGATAGCATGTCACCATAATAAAATAATATTTAATAAACCAATAGAATCCTTTGATACAATGATATGCTGATGCAAAAGATACGCTATTTCTGTTTAAAATTACTCAAATGACCTTTGCGTGTTTCTTGTGGTGGCCGCCGCATGTTTGCTTTGAAGGAAATACTTGAAATTATTTGATGGATTGTAGAATAAAATAAAGATATTATTTTGTTTTGTTTTGTTTTGTTTTTTTAATATTTTTAGAGAGATAAAATAGGAGATTATTTTTTTTATTTTGTTAGAAATAAAATGAATATATATACCAAAATAATCTAGGGTATGACAATAGAGTGGTGTCGGTGGTGTCGAATGAATGGTCGAGTGCATTGCAAATGTCATGTTTGCATGCGGGGTTCGTGTTGCCATAACTAGAGGCCTCATAGAAGAAAAATTATTCTGTGCGGAGGTCGGACGACGTTTGGAGATCAACTAGAACGCGCCACATCACTTTTTAGCTCTATACCGATGCTCGGTACTGCTATGTACTGTGTGACGTGGCGCGCTCTAGTTGGTCTCCGGACTGTCCGGTGTCCACACAGAATAATTTATCCTCATAGAGAATGATTAGGTTGTAAATGAGTCAAGTCGAGCTCGAGTCACTCCTTGCTTGATCTTGAGCTTGAGCTTGATTAATTAATGGAGTTCAAGCTCGAGCTTGAATCGTTCGGCTCCTTTTTTATGAAACAAAGAAAATGGTATGATTAAAACAATTATTCTATATAATAATAAAATGATAAAAATGAGAAATTAAAAGAAAAATGATAAATAATTACTTATCATAATAAAGTGAGATAAATTATTAAAAATTTTATACTTCAAATCATAAATGCTAATATATTTTAAGGGCATTTTATGTTAATATTTTTTAAATGAGCCGAATAAGAGCCGGCTCAAATTTGACTTATTAGCTCATCAAGCTCCTCTCATGAGTCATTTATCTAATCAAGCTCGAGCCAGCTTACAAGTCAACTTGCCCTCCTATGAGGGATAAAGGTCACGCGGATCCTATTTGTAATTTTCTCTCTCATTATTATCAGACTTATTCATAAATGAACAAATCTAAGAAAACCAAAACTTTCATTATTTTGAATAAATAAATAAATAACTAAGAATAATTAAATTCAAAACCTCATCATATTATTAAATTCCTATATTATTATTTTTTTATTATTTTTAAAATACCTTACTTCACCTACTCTCTTTTATGACTTTAAAATTCAGCATTTTCAACTAAAGTCTAAGGACAGTTAGTGGACTCTGAGAATGACTAAAATGGATCCTATAAACCTTTTAGGTGTGAAGTGATTTGAAGGGCCAACAAATGAGCTTAGGTAGGAGAAATAGAGTACTTTAGATAAAAAAAGGCTTTGCTTCTTTGCTTTCATAGTTCTATTAGGGTTGTTTGTTTCCTTATAAAAATAATATAAAGTGAGTTAATTTCTATAATGTTATGTTATCAACATTATTGATACGTCATCATAAAATTATCCTAATCGGGCACGAATCTCAAGGCAAAAGGCAAGTTGGAAACTTTAAAATTTGATTTCGGGAGCATCCGAACTCCGATTTCAACGAGCTTACAGTCAAACTGAACGTCTCGGAAATACGAACCCAACAACACCAAGATCAACCCAATCCGAGCCCAAATAAGTCCGAATCAAGGGCTCAAAGTGCTGTTGGAAGGTTCAAACAGCAATTTGAGTTACCAAACGGTCTCCGATTTTTACGAGCTTATACTCGAATCGAACGACTCGACGAGACGAATCCAACGAGCCCGAGATCGCTGAATTCCGACATCATTAAGGCCTCCAAATGACCAACGAACGGTGCACGGTCGTAGGATTCAATATCGGCCGTCCATTTGACCACTCCCTATTCGCCCTGATCTCACGCCTATTTACGGGCCATGCCACTCCATAAAATTTATAAATAGAGCCCTCATTCTTCACAAGAGACTCTAGAAAATCTATAAATAGAGCCCTCATTTCTCACAAGAGGGGATCCAAGCAAGAGAGAGAGAAGAAGAGAAGAGAAGGAAGAAGAGAAGGAAGGAGTTCCCCCCCGGAGAACCGCGCCGGACCACCGCCGGACCACCGCAGGAATCTCGTCGAACCACCGTCGAACCACCGTAGGAACCTCGCCGGACCACCACAGAACCTCGCCGGACCACCACCTTAAGGCCCGACGTTCAGCCCCTACGTCCTACTAAAGACCCGACGTCCTGCCAAAGACCCGACGTCTTGTTCAAGGCC